>NC_086153.1:86729448-87032478 GCF_035149785.1 Candoia aspera | reverse complement strand
ATAAAAGAAACGAACAGAACTCCTAGTAATTAATAGAACATTATCCTTGTTAATTTGGAGGGGGGTTATTTATGATACGCAGAGCATTGTATAATAGTGTACAATATAGGCATTTTCAATAAACAAGCATATTTTGGCCTAAGATGTGTGATTGATCTATTTTTACCTCGCACTTTAGTGATTTATATAACAGGATATATGTATATGTATATGTATATGTGTACGTGTATGTATATGTATATATATGTAGTAGTTTGGGGTTGTATAGTTAAGAAATGTGAATGTGCTAGTAGGTTACAAAATCTGGGATTTGTTATTGAGAATTCCTGAGTGAGAAGGCCACTTTATAGATAGGGTTTCCTGAGAAGGCAGTTTGTTCATAAATAACCAATGTTCCATGGCCAAATGTAGTCCTTCAGGAATATTGGTTCTGTTAAAGCCTGTTCCAGCTAAATTGGGTGCACATCAAGAAGTATTCTAAAGATTATTTTACTGCGTAAAGAATTTATGGCATTAGAAAAAAGGCATTTTTTAAAAAACTGCATGTATATTTTTTTAGAACTGAATGGCATAGTTACAGATTTTTGAAGAAGACTGAAACCTTTGAGGTGCTTCTCTCCTGACTTTTAGCAATATCAATGTTTTTAGCTGTTCATGGTCAAACTGCAGC
Organism: Candoia aspera; assembly: GCF_035149785.1. Taxonomy (NCBI): domain Eukaryota; kingdom Metazoa; phylum Chordata; class Lepidosauria; order Squamata; family Candoiidae; genus Candoia; species Candoia aspera. Next base: position 87,031,808 of record NC_086153.1, on the reverse strand, counting down.
TTCTTCCATATACATTATTTTAAAACTTCTGTTGCATTAGTTGATTCCAGCTGCTAATAAAAATGCTACCTTTTTGTCCTATTAAACGTTGGTAATGCTCTACATCTTGACTTCAATTTAAGACTAGCAGGAAATAAGTTACATATTTTATGGGTTAATATTTTAATGCAATTATCTTAATATGTTTAGAAAGTAGATTTGCTTGTTCAGAACTTTATTAAAATGTTATTCAGTTGCAGATTTTTTTCTACAATGATTCTCACTGTAGTATGTATCAGGTGTTTTTTTGCTATACAGAATCAGTAGCCTCTTTTCCAATTATCCATGAATGTTGATGCACATCAGGGGGGGAGGGAGAGATTTAACATGCCATGACTTTTTTCTGATGAAGCTTTTTATGATTTTGATGAACTAAGTACTTCACAGATAATCATATAATGCAGTTATAATTGATATGTAAAACTCTTGAATTCATGATACAAGAAAGATTTTAAAAGTTGCTTTGCAAGATGAAAGTAAGTCTGCATATAATGGTCTTAACAACGAACTTAAAACAACATTCAGGAGCTAAGGGGAGCAGGGCAGAGTACGTTGCTGCAAAAGTAACATTATACCAGGCCATTGTAATTTTGTGTGATGATCCGCAAGTGTAAAACTGAGGTTGTAATATTTAACTATAATCAATACAAAAGGCACAGAATATGCTGCAGTCTAACAGACTAGGATAAATAACCATTTGTAAATGAACATAGGTATACTTTTCTAATTTCCACCAGTGCACAATATTTGCATTAGAAAACTTTAAATAGTTAACTGAAGTGACATTAAATAATATCACTGATATAGCTGTATACATAATCCATCTGTCCTTTACATGAGGACACTTTTTCTTGAGAATTACCTTTGTATTAAAATATTGTTTTATGCCAAATTTAACTACACTGAAGTACTTAAGCATATTATATATGTGCATACATACTTCGTTCAATTTCATGTTAGTTTCCTCCATGCTATTTTAGATATTATAGGAGTAGAGCTGAGGGACGCGGTGGCGCTGCGGGTTAAACCGCTGAGCTGTCGATCGGAAGGTCGGCGGTTCGAAACCGCGCGGCGGGGTGAGCTCCCGTTGCTCGTCCCAGCTTCTGCACACCAAGCAGTTCGAAAACATGCAAATGTGAGTAGATTAATTGGTACTGCTTCGGCGGGAAGGTAACGGCGTTCCGTGAGTCATGCTGGCCACATGACCCGGAAGTGTCCTATGGACAACGCCGGCTCCAAGGCTTTGAAACGGAGATGAGCACCGCCCCCTAGAGTCGGACACGACTGGACTTTACGTCAAGGGAAACCTTTACCTTTACTAGAGCTGGGTTAATCTGTGGTGGCAAAAACTCAGGATTCTTATAGCACCTTTTCTGACCAACAGATTTTATTAAAAGGCATAAGTGTTTGTGAGCTGCACTCACTTCATTGGATGCATCTGATGAAATGAGCTACAGCCCACAAAAGCTTGTACCTTTTAATAAAATACGTTAGTCAGAAAAAGTGCTACCAGAATGCTGTGGCTTTTTTGGCCATGCTGTTTTAGTAACAGCACTTTACCTTACCTTACTTTACTTTTTAATTAATTTTACATTTCTTAATATTTTAAATTACTGTTATTTTGTTCAGGCAATCCATTCTGTAGCTTGGCATCATGAAGGAAAGCAATTTATTTGTAGCCATTCAGATGGTACCTTGACTATATGGAATGTAAGGAATCCTACTAAGCCATTGCAGACAATCACTCCCCATGGTAAGTTCAAAATGTATGTGTTTTGTACATAATACGTTGATTCATTATAATTTAGGTGGCCCTCCTATACATATCTGGGAGCAAGTCCTATTGCATTTTCTCCCAGAATGTGCCTATGGTAAATAAATGTGCCTAGGTTATCACAGAATATCTGTGTATTCTTATACCTACAAAAAGATTTTCCAGTGTCATGTTATCAGATACATACATTAATGTAAATAACAACAGCAACAGCAACAGCCATTTGCATCTGGCCAGTCTTGTATTGTATTTTGTACTGTTAAACCTGATTTAACTTTTTTAAAAATTAAAAGCAAATATGATTCAGAATTAGGCTGTAGGTCATTACTACATACAAAAAAACATAATATTTCGGTGCATTTAAATACCAATACTAATTTTAATTTGGTCCCATTGCATAAAACTTACTTAAGTATAGATTTAGTGTGAAGAAAAAGAATTCTTTATCCTTTGCCATTTTCAAAGTACGGGTTTTATTAAATTCTATTCAGTTAAGTAGGTGCCGAGTACTAAAGGTTATTCCAGATAAATGCTTGTTCATTATAAAATACAAAGGGATGAATCCACTTTTAAACATTTGTAACAAAACTGGAATAAACAGACTTTCCTGCTCCTTCCTTCCTGTGCATAGTCTCTTCAGCCAGTTGAACACAGAATCCTCTGAAAGATGGGCTGTTAACAAGCATTCACTGAATCAGCAGTGCTCTATCTAAGATTTAGGAATGCCTAGCCACCACATCGCACCTGATTTCAGTTTCCAGTCCACTGTAACATTGGAGGAGTTACCCTGAGTTGAGAATGGGGATGATTGTTTTCACTAGCCCTTTTGCATGAGCCTTAATCTGGATTCAACCCATATGTTATTAAAAATAAATCTTGAAATACCATTTTTCTAACATATGGAGTATATTACTTTTCTAATACATGGAAATATTCTTAAGATCTAAATGTAAATTCTAGGATTTTGATAGCGTTCAAATTAATTTTAAATAAAAATAAGATAATATTTTGTTTTAGGAAAGCAGGTTAAAGATGGAAAGAAGCCAGAACCCTGTAAACCTATTCTTAAAGTGGAATACAAAACTACCAGAGTTGGGTAAGAATTAGGCAACAGTTACTTAATTATTACTTGGATATTTACTGTGTCTAAAGATGGAGTGTATGATCCAGGCTTGCCATGGACAGAGTACTTCTTATGGGACATTCCATTGGAAAAGAGGAAGCAAGCAATTTTAGTGTATTCCTTTTTTCTCTGCATAGTCCTGCAACTTCTCCCACACTGTGTGAAAGGATCCTTTGCCCTCCAGAGGAGCTCTAAGAGGCTTCAGAGGAAGGGCAAATAGATAAAAATTAGTTCTCCCTTCCTGCATCAAAAATGTTCACTGAGCTAAAGCCTTCCCACAAATGGAAGGACACTTTTTTTTAAATCTCTCTGGATCCAATCTCCATTTTGCAAAATAAAATGTGTCAAACAGGTATAACAATATTTAATATGAATTCAAAATGCAGAAATAACACTGTGTATTCATGAGTTCTTCAGTTTTATGCAGTAAAAAAAAATCTGCTCCAAATGTGTTTATATACATCTATAAATGTGACCTGGATATATCACCTTCAAAATTGTTACTCCTCTGGAAAGATTTCATGGAATTTTAATTATCATGTCTCCAGACTTAAAGATGCTCCCACATTTACTGATGCATGGGAGTTACAGGAAAGAGTAAGTTCCATTGCATGAATGGAAATATATTAATGGGATACTGGATGGGACCAATCATTTTAATAAGACTATGCCAAATCCTTGATAGAGGGATGGTGCCCAGGGAAGATCCACAGTTTGTTTGGATTTGGGGGAATGTGCTATGTTTGGGGACTGGGAAATTTTTTGTTGGTTTTTGTTGTTATTGTTTTTACTTTTTAAATTATTGCTTGAGTGTCACCCAGGTTATGCTTGTTTATTTATTTATTTAATTTTTATCCCACCTTTATTATTTTTATAAATAACTCAAGGCGGCGAACGTACCTAATACTCCTTCCTCCTCCTATTTTCCCCATAACAACAACCCTGTGAGGTGAGTTTTGGGGAGAGAGAGTGACTGGCCCAAGGTCAACCAGCTGGCTTTCATGCCTAAGGCGGGACTAGAACTCACAGACTCCTGGTTTTTAGCCCAGCACCTTAACCACTAGACCAAACTCTTACATAAGATAGATGGATAGATAGATATACATACTGTAGAATGCTATACAAGTCTTTTAAATGAATAAATTCTTCAGCTGCTCAAATTATAACTTGAAAGAGCTTTTTAAAAAAAAAATGATTCCATTAATTATTCAGAACTCAGTGCGCTATCGATTATTTCAGTGCTTTATTTTTGTTTTAATACGGTCCAGTCCAGTCCATATGGCAAGCCTATATTCTTGTACAACAAGCAGTCCTAGCACACAGAGTTCTTAATATATTATTCCGGTAAATAATTTAGTACTTTATTGGACTAAATCCAACAATGTTATTTATATATATATATGTGTGTGTGTGTGTGTGTGTGTGTATTTAATGTTATCTTTCATTGTCTTAACTGTCTATTTGTCTTGATTTTCAGGGAGCCTTTTATCATCTTGTCAGGTGGCTTATCATATGACACTGTTGGAAGAAGACCTTGTTTAACTGTTATGCATGGAAAAAGCACTGCTGTTCTAGAAATGGATTATTCAATAGTAGATTTTCTAACCCTATGTGAAACTCCATACCCTAATGGTAGGTTCTTTATTTTTTTCCTTTGTTCTATAATTCCAGAATTCCTTCTCGTCATTTTAAGAGCAACCTTGTGCCTATGACAGCATTCTCCACTCAACATCCGGCAGAAATGTTGGAACTAAACTTCAGAACGGCCACATTCCAGCCATGCTAGCTTGGGATTCTGAAAGTTGTAACTTTTCTTAAAACCACCATATTGAGGAAGATGGCATATCCAGTTCAGATTTGCAACCTAATAGGCCATGAAATTATACAAATAATTACCCAGTGCTCTTCTCCTCATTAAAATATCTTCACCTTTCAGCTTATCCTAGAATAACTTGCTGCCATGGTGATAAGATTAAAAATAGGTAAAATGTATAGGAGAAAATCATATATGAATTTTAATTTCTTCCAAATGTTGTGGAATGAGTTTGGTTATTCCTAATTTCCAAATTATTATTTAAAAAGTGAGCCAATTTCTAATTCTAGTTATTGCAATCAAAAATGGTGAAAGAAATCCATGTAACAGAAGTCCTTATAAAGTTAAAACATGGTAAATAATAGATAAAAAAACCTAGAAGAATGTTTTTGAGCCCATGGCAAAAGAGTGACTGGAGATAGTATCGTATATTAAATCTATTTGATAATTTCTATCTGTTGTCAGGAAGTGAAACAGCATAGCATTAGACAAGTTAAAAACCATGCAATAATATCAGTATTTTTTAGTTTGATCAACGACTTTCTCATAAAGAGATTCTTCACAAAGGGCATTGGGTTAATTGTAACAGAGTTAAGATTACACATTACTGTAAGCATCTGGTTGATAATACACATTCACTGTATGTTTTTACAATAGTCTATATAAATCATAGTGTTGTCCAGATGTTTAGGATAGTAATTCCAATTATTTCCACACAATATGACAAAGAACTATGCTGCTTTGGCATAATGAAAGCTCTTGTTTACTTTATTTAGAAGCTGCTGGATGGATATTATGTATAAACAATGTTAAGACCTCTCAGATCTGTTCTGGATTAGTATCTTATCTGGGTCTTATTTTCTTCTGGAGAGTTTCTGAATGGCTTGGAATAGAAAATAGTATCTTTGAACTCTTGAGATCCAGCAGGACCCTACCTTATAGCCTTCTGGAAAGCCTTGAAGACCTGGCTTTTCCCATCAGCCCTGGGATAATGGTGGCTGGAGCCCAGTAAAGTTGTTTGTGGATTGAGGGGTGTTTTGCTCTTGAGGATACCACGAGTTTTTATGCTCTAATAGTTTTTTTCCCTCTATTTTTATTACTGTTTGTAGGCTACCCATGGTGATGGTACATAAGATGGGTGGCTATATAAATCTTATAAATAAATACATAAATAAAATCATAGTATTTGCCATAGTCTTTTTTTCTGATCTCAGTTTTGAGATTTGGGGTTGAGAGCAAGTAGATTCCTTTTTTCAAGAACAGAGGTCTCTGTACTGCTAAAGCCAGTAGCACACTGGGCAGCCTTAATCTATGCTAAAAGGTGGAGGACAACCTTTCCTATCCCCTGAAGCTGATTTGACTATTGTATTTTTCATTCTATTTTGATTTGCTACATAAAATAGCCATCTCCAATTATCTACATGTAAGTGAGATGGTAATTTCACCACCTTTGAGCTTGAATACAATCTTACCCAAGGTGGCAGAGAAGGAAGGATATAGCTGCACATTAAAAATGTGCTTTCCTGGGATTGCACAGCTATCATCTAAATCAGAAAACGTTGCAGCTTCCTTAGGACACAGACAGGTGCAGTACTTGTACCCATGGCCATTCAGAAGCACTTTTTCACCTTCAGGTCCAAAGTGAATCACATCTTTATGCTATTCCTAATTCTTCCTATTGATAAGCATGTAATAGAGTAGAATGGATAAGTGTGTTTGGGGACTTGCTAAGGAGGCATTGCAGAAACAGAGAAGTGGGAGAGATGTCTAAATTGACTGGCTTGGAAAATATGATCCAGGTTCTTAAAATTAAAAATAGAAGAATCTGGTTAATTTCTGAACAAATTTGAGGAATATCAGGGAGAGATGTGTTAGCATGAAAATTGAGCTTTTGGAGTACCCAGAATTTTCATGTGAACCCCTGAGAGCTTTTCTCAGTTGCACCAGTTCACCAACTCTGCACAGTATCAGTGCTGCTTGCAGTTTTCCATCTGAGTTGCTTCTTTCAGACAGTGTGATCAGGGCTGCAACTGGGGGGAGCGGCAAGCGGGGCATGTGCCCTGGGCATTGCGCTGGGGTGTGTGTGTGCCAAAATGGGCGTGGAATCCATGTTTGCCCCGGGTGACACAGACTCTAGTTGCGGCCCTGAGTGTGATTATCAGGCAGACGAGCAGACGGACATAGCATTTGGCCAGGAGGATAGTGCAAGTTTTATTGAGAATTCTTCTGTCTTTGCTTGTCGGTGAAAGGTTTTAATCCTTTCTGCTTAGGATGAGCAGAGCTATCGCAGAGCTATCAGAGTTTTCGTTGATTCCTCTTATTTTCCACTCCTGTTCTTCTGTAGAGGTTTTTTTGGAGTTCATTCTTTCTAAGTTTGTTAGATGTATATGTAGCTGGATTTTTATATAATAATGGGGTTATTTATGCTTAATTTGACTAGTTTCAATTGTTTTTAATTGCTTTATTATCATTGTACTGTTTAGGAACTTAATGGAAATTAGTAATAAAGTTTTGGCAAAAGTAATAAAAATACATGAGTAAGTAAAATACTAAATGTGAATTATTCTGATCTCTTCTGACATTTATTCACAATATTCAAATTGAAATAATCTCTTGTCTATTAATGCTTTATTGGTGTCTTATTACAGTCTTTGTATTAAATCAACAATGGCTAAATATTTATCAAATGTGAATTATTAATTGGTCTTCTTCTTTGAATATTTGGATCTTTTCTTTAGATTTCCAAGAGCCATATGCTGTGGTGGTTCTCCTAGAAAAAGATTTAGTAGTTATTGACCTTGCACAAAATGGGTAAGATATAAAAACACGATATGGAGATATCTATCTCTTGCTTATTTTCTTACTCATGTTTAACAAAATACTGTTGTTTCTATAGTGGTCATTTTTTTATGAACTAGGCTTACTGGATCCCTTGAAGAAAAGTTTTAATGAAGTTTTGACATCATTAAATTTAGTGAACTCATTTCTGTAGTAACTGCATGACATGCTATGGACATTCTCATTTTATCTAAATATACTTGCTTGAGGGTAAGCATGAGTGCTGATGTGGATACACATCTCTGTAAAATAAGATATTAATGGGGCTTATGTGTGAATATTTTCAGGGTGAAGTAGCGTGTATGGTGGATTGCATGTAATGCTATCTGCCTAACAGTAGAATGGGCACTGCAGGTTGAACTAACTTTCTATTCCTTCTACAGGCCCCTGTATATTTCAAATTCTATTCCAGAAAATTTGAATGAACCCTCTGGTCTAAGTATGGAGGCAAGCAAGGTTTCAGTAGATAGACATAGTAATCCCATTGCATCTCACTGCATAATCAGAAATTGCTTTGGGTAGCGTTGGATACAGTACATGTAATTGATATTGTACATTATGTTGTAAGTCCTTGAGGGGCATGTATATTCTTCTACTATGTATTTACAAGGCCTGCTATGCCTTATTGGTTTCTGTAAAGTATTGAATGGTTATTTTTAATTTACTGTGTTTATAAAGTGGTTGGTTAGCAAAATTAATATGTGAAATTATGTTTCCATTATCTTTTCATTCTTTTGCTGTAGCTTTTTTTCTTCATTAAACTAAAATGTTAGGTAAAATCTTACTGTTCCTTTAATTACATCTGATCATAAAACAATTTTGAATAGTTCAGCCTTTTATTGAATTGGGAGTTCTCTGTAGAATACATTGAATATATCACCTCATTTGCTTCTAAATGCTTGTGTGCGAGTATGTACATGGTATGTCTTTGGTGATTCAACTAAAGAAAATTGGAACTAAAACTTTCATGTGTCACATGGATGAAGAGAAAAAAAAAAGAGGGACTTTTTAATACCTCCTGTTATTTAATACCTCCTTGTTCATATTCATCCAGAGATTCAGGTTAAGCAAATGCAGGTTTACAACTTTTATTGTTTAAATTTTCACTTACACATGGAAACCAACTCATGATTTGACTACCACCGGAGGGTTTAAGAACAATCTTGAGGATCTTCCTTTGCTGAGTCTTCTTAGAGGTCTCTATGCTTACATTTTTAAATGTATTTCATAAACTTAAATCTTCCAGAATAAAGCTGTATGTTTCTGTGGTGTACTTTTAATAGATCTCTTGTACTCCATCTTTCATACACATATTTTTGTACATATGAATACCCAAATCCACCGCACAAGGTAATACACACACACACACACACATATATATCTACACACACATATGAATCAACACATGCACATATGAATCAAACAACTATAAATCAATATTTAACACTAGTAACAATGTAGTGACTATGCTTCAAAGATGCTACTATGCCAAAAAAAGCCCATACATTTATGTTCTTCAAGTGGTGTATTTCTTCTGATAATTGTATTCTTTTCTTTTTCTCTTTTAATATTTTTATCACAAAATAAAAACAGTTTGAAAAGTGTCAAATTTACTTGTCTTTTCATCACCTCATTAAAGGTATCCTATATTTGAGAATCCATATCCCTTGAGTATACATGAATCTCCAGTCACTTGTTGTGAATATTTTGCTGATTGTCCTGTGGACCTTATTCCAGCACTTTATTCAGTGGGTGCACGACAGAAGCGTCAAGGCTATAGTAAAAAGGTAAAAAAAAAAAGAGCTAATGTCTTATTTTGAAGTATTGGTCTTTATATATTGGTGAACAATATATTATTATTATATTATTTTTTTTAATTAGGAGTGGCCTATCAATGGTGGAAATTGGGGTTTGGTCACACAGAGTTATCCAGAGATTATCATTACTGGGTAAGTAATTAAAAAACCCTTCCTTCCTTCCTTCCTTCCTTCGTCAAATTTATCACAGCCCATCTCCCCCTCAAGGAGGGATTCTGGGCGGTTTGCAGTAAAAAACAATTGATGCTGCAAAACAAAGGAAATGATACATGTGATTGCATATATTGCATTGAGAGCCAGTGTGGCATAAGCAGGAGACCCAGATTCTAGTCCTCCCTTATAGAGATCTTGGCCAGTCACTCTCTCTGAGCCCTAGACTGAGAAGTAAAAAAAAAATCTATTATCCAACTTGAACTGGATCAGCGTGGTAGATTATGGTCCATAACCTTTAATGAAAAGGTCTTTTTCCTGAGTAGATTGAGTCAGGCTGCTGCTGCTGCTGATCTGTATTATACTAATTTCATTGTATCTCACAGAGATACACTGTTCAGATAGAACATCAGGAGTCAATTTAGGGTAAATGAACGTAGCAGCTTAAGTTGTTTTTGTACTTTATCATTCTTTGACATCTCAGAACTCCTTTATTTACTCTGAAATATATTGTAATTGTTTGTCTGTGGTCATATCCAAACCCCACTGTCTTTATAATTCTGTATTAAAAAGATAAAACAATTGATGCTGTTAAAACTTGTTTGTGTTTACAGTTTGTATATATGCTGAATACAAAATGGGACAGGCATTCTATGAATGGTTTTGAGAAAGATTATGAAATACACTCAAGTTAAAAGTTTTATAAGATCCTATCAATAATTTTATGAAAATTGTATTCAGGCTTATATTGAATTCAGAAAAAGCATAGTTGGTACAATTTTCCATTCACAATATACTGCTCTTGTAATAAGTACTACATGACAATATTGATCCCACCAGAGTAGTCACAGTGTTGCTGTTACCGTTACTTAATTTATTTGTCTTCAACATCTTTAGCTGAATAAAATATTACCATAACATGATGGCAATCAAATCCTTATATGTTTAATTATGTCAAGTAACAGCTAAGACAAGCCCCCAGCATTTTGAGATTGCACTGCTAAAGTTTGGTGACAATATGGCTGACTGTTGGTGGTGCATTTTTCCCCCTTTCGTTCCCATTTTTACTCATAAGATCCCCTCTCTCCTAAAAAAAAAAAAAAGGTCCTGGAAAAAAGTCCAAAACGTTGCAGCAAAGTGGCTGAATTTTAATGGTATAATATCAGCCTGTGTTTGGGAATGTATTAAGTGTAAGAATTGAAGTAGTCCTCCGACTCCCTGAGCCATTCTTAATAGTGCAATCCCCCACCCTTTACAAATTGTCCATCCACATCTAAGAGAATGAAATGCACTGCAACAAAAAGGGAGTATTTTAGTTTAGTTTACTTTAATCTTCAATTAAAGATTCAGAGGTTTGGATTCAGAGTCATCTTCTCGTAAATGAAAGGGTTGCATTCCTCCATCAGAAGTATCTGATTAAGAATATTTCTGGTGGTTGATTTGGGGAAGAATGTGATATTTCTCCTTTATCTGCAGTATGTTCTATCCCATGAAAGTCTCTTAGAAAAGTTAGACATTTTGAAATAATGTGGGAGGTGGTGCTAGAGTGGCAGGTATCATGTTGCTCTTCCCGATCACTGGTGAGGAAAAAACTGAACCCAACTTCATCATTTTTAAACAAGGTATACAGAAGATGAATTAAAGTAAATGTTTGGATAACCTACAGAGCACCCTGTAGTAGGTATTACACCTGATTTAGAACCATGGTGTGAAGAATTTATGTTTGACCTGTGCAGCTACAGCCATCAACTATTGGTATTCCTATGTTGTTCATGATACAAAATAGAATTAAGTACCAATATTTTCTAGAATGTGTTCACAGTGCAAAATGTATCCCAGTAGATGCCAAACAGAACACCACTACATGTTGAAAATCTTGGTCATAATGTTTGTGTTATGTATATGTCTTTTAATAAATTCCATTGATCATTTTAGTGTATTCAAAAAATAGAACTGAGAACAATACAGATAGGATTGAGTTATTGTGAAATATGTACAATTTAAAAGTAAACTCCTTTGAGTTCATTAGAGCATATTCTCTAGTAAGTGTTAAGATTGTAGCCTTGGTTTGCTCTACTCTGCAGAACAAAAAATGCTCCAACCTGTTATGTGGTTAATGAGAGCAAAAACGACTAATCCCTCCAGATTCTAAGATGTAAATAAAGAGGAGATTCTCTTTGCATTTTAAGAAAATTAAACCTCAACATACAGCAACTATATTCTGGGGGATAAAAAATTGTTCTCCATACTTAGGTTGGAAGAAATGAAAAAGGCAAGTCTAATTTCTCTCCAGACTACAGATACATCATACTTGTAATATTGTATCTAAGACTCAGTACAATAATTTGCTTAGTATGTTGATGAGCTAATAACATGTCAGTGCTAAGAAACCAGTAGAGCTGTATAGTTGTAATATAAATTTAGTATAACTAACTAAATCTCACTACTCTTCAATTTCTAAAAATATTTTAAAAAACATGTCATGTTTTAATAGGCATGCAGATGGATCAGTCAAGTTTTGGGATGCCTCTGCAAGTGAGTGATTTACCACATTCTGTAAGGTTCTTACCCCCCCAACCCTCTTTAAAATGTAAACACTGTTACTGTATAAAAGCAGTGTAGTGGCATAGTGCTGACATTACTTGTATCTTTTGTTGTTGTTCATTAGTATAATAAAATACTGCTCAGTCTTGCTTGGGTCCTACTGAAATGAATAGACTTTTAATTAGTTGTGACAAGATCGTCTATTTTGAACAAGACTTAAAACTCAACTGTTTTTGATAATGCATTCTATCTTAGTGCCATATCACAATTTAATAGTTATATAAAATTAAGTACTCATTTCACTAGAAATCCTTTATTTCTCTTAAAAGATGTATTTGAGGCTCAGACTAATGCAATATAGAGACTGTAATGAGGAATATTGTTCTCTCACAGTAAATACAGCTCTCTTTCTATGCATTGATATTTGATGTCAACCAATATTAATGAAACTTTAGCACTGGACAATATAACCTGTTTCAGAATTGCATTGTTTGAATAATATTCCTGTTTTTAAATGGAAAAATAGTCTCCCTAAAATGATGTCATTTAAACATAACCAAGTTAATTTCTTAATTTATTCCTAGTAACTTTGCAAGTACTATACAAATTAAAAACAGCTAAAGTGTTTGAAAAATCTCGAAATAAAGAAGATAGGCCAAGCACTGACATAGTAGATGAAGATCCATATGCCATTCAGATCATCTCATGGTGTCCAGAAAGCAGGATGCTGTGCATAGCAGGAGTTTCTGCACATGTCATTGTTTACAGATTCAGCAAACAAGAAATAACAACAGAAGTTATTCCGGTAATGGCATTCACTTAAATTCATTTCTACTTAAGTAGCATTCACCTAACATGCATTTCTATTGTTATTGAAATCCCTATATGTAAACAGTATATAGTATATTATATATATATAATATATATAGTATATATAGGAACTATAGTAACAATATCCACTTACATAAATTTTGTTTCATCAGTTCTTCAGATTGAAGTTTGGTAAACAGACAATTAGATTTTATGGTTACTATCCAATGCACACATCCCTGAGAATAAGACTTACTGAAATAAGTGGGCTTAGTCATTACAAATACAATTGTTTAAAAGTTTAATACAGGTAGTCCTCAGTTAACTACCATTCATTCAGTGACTGTTCAAGTTACGATGGCATTGAACAAGTGGTACTTACGACCAGTCCACAAAGTTCCAGCCATCCCAGCACCACTGTGGTCACATGATTGTGATTCAGGCACTTAACAACTGGCTCACACTTATGATGGTTGCAGCATCCCACGTCACGTCACAAGCAAAGTCAATGAGAAAGCCGGCAGGGAAGGTTGCAAGTCACTCTTGTAAGTCACTCTCCTGCCACTTTCCCATGCAACCTCCTACCTTCTGCAGCAGCCACCCACGCTCACTCCAGGCTATAGCAGCCACCTGTGCGCCCCCCTGCCTGCTGCACTACCCACCCCCTGCCCAGCTGCACTTGCATTGGGTTACAGCAGCCATATGCATGCCCTTCCGTCCCCTGGCATACCCATCCCGTGCTTGACTGTGCTTGCGCCAGGCTGCAGCAGCCACTTGTGCACCCTCTGAAGCACCCACCTCCTGTCCAGCTGAACTTGTGCTGCAGCAGCCACTTACGCGGCCGCCAGCCTGCTTGTGAGTCCCCCTGGACTTGGACTTTCTGCTGGCTTCGCCATTGACTCTGATTGTTGGAAGCTGGCAGGAAGTCACAAGGAGGTCCTTGCTTAATGACCCACAATCCGTGCATAGTGACAGCAACAGGGACTGCCGGGATTGCTATTGCTAAGTGATGCGGTCACATGACATCACACATTACAACCATATCGCTTTGCAATGGAAATTCCAGTCCCAATACTGTCGTTAAATGAGGGCTACCTGTAGCTGCCTTCAACTGAGAAATGTTACCTGTTGATTAATTTTCATCATCTCCAGGAAAAGTGGCTTATTTTATTAATGAATTCTTGAACATGGTTATGGACTTGATGGAGACTAAGAACTCAGTCTAGAGACGATATAAAAACCTGCGGTTGGCTGCCATTTATTCTAGATGGAAATGCTTATGGAGTCTTTTCAGTGTTGGGTGACAATAGTAGCCACTAATGCCTTTATCCAGAGTAGGATGCTGAGCTAGTTCTGGCTGTCTAACGATAGTATTCGACTACTGCCACAAGCTTGGGGACATTATGTAGGAGTTCCAGTGATGTGGAGTGCTAGAATTAGCTTAATTGACAAAGATGAGCCAAAATCATCTCTGTTATTTCAGAATCAGCTGTTCTGGCTTCTTGTAAGCTTTTAGTAGCAGCTTAAAGTGTTTGTGTTAATATTTAATGACATCATCTAGAAGCATTTCCCCATATGTAGCTCTCTAGTATTCAAATTTGAAAGTAACATTCTTTAATGTCTATCCTTTACGGAAGTTAGATCCATGGTGATATCTCCATAAAATATATGATTTGTTTTTGTAATATTTTGATGGATGCAATTCAGCTTGAGGATATTGGCAGTTATTTGCCTTTAAGAGAATGTGCCACTAATTTTAAATTCTTGTTACTAAGACAGTTGTATGTGCTGTTTCATTCTCATTTGCAGATGCTTGAAATACGGCTGTTGTATGAAATAAATTATATAGAATCTCCTGATCCTGAACAAATGCCACCATTGCCTACTCCAGGCACAGGTTCTAATCCTCAATCCATCATTCCCCAGTCTCATCCATCCACTAGCAGTAGTTCATCTGATGGGCTTCGTGATAATGTCCCATGTTTAAAGTAAGTATAATAATAGTGTATTCTAAATAATGGGTATTGCTTATCTGACTGCTTAAAGTGATGGAAATAGTTTAACATCTTTTGTCACATACTTGTTTTAGTTAGAAAATATACTTAAAATATAGTTAGTTACACAATGTGAACACAAAAGGACTGGTGGTGGAGAGCTATCGCTTTTTGGTGTTGGGTAATTTCAACCTCTCTGTCTCAGGGGCTGGCTCTGGCAAGGCTTAGGAATTCTCCATGGCAACCATGGACTTAACTCAAGTCATCTCTGACCCAACACATGCAGATGGTCATACTTCAGATCTCATGTTTGCCTTGGACCAGATGTTATATCATCTGGAAGTGGAAGGGATTTGTTATCCTGTTGTTATGGTCAGATCATATCTTTATTTAGTGGCAGTTAACAGTCACCCATGACCTCTATAGGATGGCAAGATTATTTGGATGGCCCACCCCAGACACCTAATGGATTCTTTTGCTTTCCAGTGTAAGGAGTCAACAGAGAATTCCTGCCTGGATGCTGTGACCAATTCATACAGTGCTTTGTTGACAAAATTGCTCAGATTCAGTATAATCTTGCATCCACAGAGGCAGTGTCTGTAGTAGTAACCGGAATATTATTTTTGCCTTGTTCTCTGGAATTCCTTTTGGACTATGAGCTCTGAGGAAGTAGTCAGAGTGCTGTCTATACTGTCCTCTGCCACATGTACTGTAGGTTGGACCCCTGCCCATCCTGACTATGGAGGAGTGGTTAGAGGAGTAACCATGTGAATCCATGAGATTGTCAATACCTCCTTACATGAGGGGCAGGTCCTGGCTGCCTGGAAGAAGGCCATGGGTGCTCCCCTTGCTGAAGAGAATGACTCTCAGACATTCTTCATCCCATAGTCTTGGATAATTATTGTCCTGTTTCCAATATTCCCTTTCTGGGGAATCTCATTGAGGGTTTTTTTTTTTTAATCGTATGTCATAGTTCAATGTTCATGCTGCTTTTTCTTACTGGGAAATCCTTGTGAGGTCCAGCAGCCAGATGTGTAGACTATTTAGCCGTGACAAGTCACATTGCCTGGGGTGCTCTCTTCATTCTGCACTCAGGCCTGCAAATGGACTGAGACAATATTAGTCATTCTCAACCCTCCTTGACCTTTTAGCCTCTCAGCAGTTTTTGATACTATTGATCATGGTTTCTGACCAGGCTTCCTGTGGACCTTTCTTCCTTTGTTTATTTGTACATCTCAAGGCAGCATACACAATACTCCCTCCTCCTATTTTCCACTTATAAGGTTGAAAATTGAGACCCCTCTTTCTGCTTCTTAGTGGACAGTTTCAGACTTTTGTAGTGGAGAAGGAGAGGTCAGCCTGGTCGACCTTTACTTACTGCAGTATTTTAACTTCTCTATGAAATTGCTGGGAGATGTAATCCAGCAATTCAGGGTATGGGGTATGCTGATGATACCTAACTATACATTGCTACCTCAGACTGTGGGGGGAAATGCTGTTGATGTTCTTTTCCAATGCCTGGAGGCTGTGAAGGTCTTGATGGAAGAAAACAGGTTCAAATTGAATCCAAGCAAGACAGAATTACTGTTTGCACATCAGGATTCTCCTCTGGTGCCAGTGGTATCCCTGGATGGACAGGCATTACCAGTCCAGGAGCAGATTTGTGAAGTGAGGGTTCTTCTGGACTTGCAGCTTCTGCTTGTATAAGCCAAGGCTGGGCAGCCTTTGCCCAATTTCCCCTAATGTGCCAATTGTCCTTACCTGGTTCTAGTAGGACCTAGCAACAGTAACTCATTTTCTTACCACAATCCACATAAATTATTGCACTTCACTTTACATGGGGTTGCCTTTAAGGACTACCTGAAAATTATAGTTGCTTGAGAATGCAGCATCTTAACTGGTGTAATGGTAAGTGGGAATGACCTTGGGAGACGGGGAAGAGCTGCAGCCAGAGCAATGGTCAGGTAAGAAGCAGCTTAGCCCGCAGCAGGAATGTTGGTGTGGCAAATGTCTCAGAAGGGACCCTCCCTAGTTTCTTGGGCTATAAAGACAATGGGGGAGAAATGTACTTTCAGACTTGCAAGATTCTGTTAATGTAACGTTATAGTAAAATAGACCTGCTACTTCTAAGTGTGTTTCTTGTCTGGACTACCTTGCAAGGCTGACAATTGGCTCCCAACATTGACAGCATATTATACCTGTATTGCAGGCCATGAAGGTCATTATCATGTAGGGAGCGGCTCCATGTTGTCCTATATTTCCTGGATGTCAGGAGAACTAAAGCTGGAAAGGGCTGCTTCCCCATAGTAGTGCAAATGCTATGAAATGGGCTCCCCACTGAGATTGAACTGGTCCCCTACTTGGCAGCTTTCAGGAAGTTATTAAAAATAGAGTTCTTTTGAACAGCCTTCAGTAACACCCTCAGTAAAAACACCTCTTGTTGTTCTTAGTATTTTTCTCTCCTACTTTGTTTTTGTTTTTGCAATTTGGTTTGTATGTTATTTTAATTATTTTAATGTTTTTGTTGTAACATTGTTAACTGCTGAGAGTTGCAAGATTGTAGCAGGATAAAAATTGAATAAATTTTTATTCAGTTGCAGGAAGAAAGCATTTTTATGAATTCAGTGTTTATAGTTGTATGCTTTGCTCCAAACATTTGCTTGTGGATGTTTAAAGAAATCTGCACATCAGTGAGTGTATTCCACAATAAATGTTTGCAGCTGCTCTAGCTTGCAGAAACACATAAAACCAATGAAATATGGAACTTCCAGTGGGGACATGGCCGACTGAACAGCTGTGCCCGCAAGCTCCGTAGGCAGATCTGACAACGTGGCTTTTTTTTTTCTGAGCTCAGGCTGGCTTTTCCTGAAGCTCTAGAGCATTTTCATGGATAGAAAATGCTCAGAATTATCCGATCTGTACTCCAAAACTACACCTCGCAGCCAGAGGATCGCAAACAGTGTTAGTGCTAATCCAGTAAGAGACACCGGGAGGCTGGGATGTCACCATTTCATGCTGTAGCGTTACAGGGACACTAAGTTGAGCCACCCCATTTATAAATCACCCAATTTATATATTTTTAAGTTTATGTACCCCAAGAGAAGCTTTCTACAGCAAGGAGAAACAATCTCTCTTGATGCTTATCGTTATTTTTTTAAATTAATTTTTAAAAATCTAAGTTTTGGCTTGTTTCGCCATTTAAATATTAAGGAGGACTGAGAATAAATAAGTGCATCCCTGCTATTATTTTTGTATTGAATTTGAAGAATTTGATTTTTCCCTACATGTTGAATCTGCTGTTTTGAATCCTCAGCTTTCTGTTGCTACTTTCTCTGGGAAGTTGCCCCTTATCACTTTTACTTTTGTAAACATTTCCAGAAATCTTCTATTAACTCTTAGTTTTGCCAGTTACGTATCTAGGGGGCGCCATAATCTAGTGTCTGCAACATGGAGGATTTTAAGCAGATATTTTCAGAGCTTCGTTGTGAGATCAAACAGATTTTCTCTGATTCCTGTCAAGCTATTATGCAAGATATTCAGGACATTGTAGAAAATACCAGCTTTAAAATGTGTCATCTGTCTGAGGAGGTTGTGGTAAAAGTTGATCCTAATAAAGATAGAGATGTTTCTACCAACAGCAAAATTGAAGCCTTTGTTGAAATGCCCGATGGTCATGACCAGATTCTGGTGCTGAAGATGTTAAAGGACAGACCAAATTGCAAATCAGAAATGGAATTGTTTTTCTGGTGGAATGTAATGGGAAAGAAGAGACTTTGCTCTGTAGGAGGTTTTCTGCTTAGAAGTCTGAGTTTCTAAGGGGAGCACTTGGGCTGTTTGACTTTTTTAATGAAAAATGCCTTGTTTATATTATGGAGATATGTAAATGCTCTGGTATACTTTGAAGTGGGGTAAAGATTTAAGAATGTTTATTTGGACTGCTTTTAAGGCAGAGTGAGGTTGAGTGGGCCTTAAGAAGCATTGCTAATAACAAGGCAACAGGAGGCGATGGCATCCCAGCTGAACTGTTCAAAATCTTGCAAGATGATGCTGTCAAAGTAATGCATGCTATATGCCAGCAAATTTGGAAAACACAAGAATGGCCATCAGACTGGAAAAAATCAATTTATATCCCCATACCAAAAAAGGGAAACTGTTCAAACTATCGAACAGTGGCACTCATTTCACATGCCAGTAAGGTAATGCTCAAGATCCTGCAAGGTAGACTTCAGCAGTTCATGGAGCGAGAATTGCCAGATGCACAAGCTGGGTTTAGAAAAGGCAGAGGAACTAGAGACCAAATTGCCAATATCCGCTGGATCATGGAAAAAGCCAGGGAGTTTCAGAAAAACATCTATTTCTGTTTTATTGACTATTCTAAAGCCTTTGACTGTGTGGACCATAACAAATTGTGGCAAGTTCTTAGTGGTATGGGGATACCAAGTCATCTTGTATGCCTCCTGAAGAATCTGTATAACGACCAAGTAGCAACAGTAAGAACAGACCACGGAACAACAGACTGGTTTAAGATTGGGAAAGGAGTACGGCAGGGCTGTATACTCTCACCCTACCTATTCAACTTGTATGCAGAACACATCATGCGACAAGCTGGCCTTGAGGAATCCAAGGCTGGAGTTAAAATCTCTGGAAGAAACATTAACAATCTCAGATATGCAGATGATACCACTTTGATGGCTGAAAGTGAAGAGGAACTGAGGAGCCTTATGATGAAGGTGAAAAAAGAAAGTGCAAAAGCTGGTTTGCAGCTAAACCTCAAAAAAACCAAGATTATGGCAACCAGCTTGATTGATAACTGGCAAATAGAGGGAGAAAATGTAGAAGCAGTGAAAGACTTTGTATTCCTAGGTGCAAAGATTACTGCAGATGCTGACTGCAGTCAGGAAATCAGAAGACGTTTAATCCTTGGGAGAAGAGCAATGACAAATCTCGATAAAATAGTTAAGAGCAGAGACATCACACTGACAACAAAGGCCCGCATAGTTAAAGCAATGGTGTTCCCTGTAGTAACATATGGCTGCGAGAGCTGGACCATAAGGAAGGCTGAGAGAAGGAAGATCGATGCTTTTGAACTGTGGTGTTGGAGGAAAATTCTGAGAGTGCCTTGGACTGCAAGAAGATCCAACCAGTCCATCCTCCAGGAAATAAAGCCAGACTGCTCACTTGAGGGAATGATATTAAAGGCAAAACTGAAATACTTTGGCCACATAATGAGAAGACAGGACACCCTGGAGAAGATGCTGATGCTAGGGAGAGTGGAAGGCAAAAGGAAGAGGGGCCGACCAAGGGCAAGATGGATGGATGATATTCTAGAGGTGACGGACTCGTCCCTGGGGGAGCTGGGGGTGTTGACGACCGACAGGAAGCTCTGGCGTGGGCTGGTCCATGAAGTCACGAAGAGTCGGAAGCGACTAAACGAATAAACAACAACATAATTCTATTTTTTAATGAGTTGGATTAAGATTAATTGGATTGCTTTTAAGGTTTGCTTGTTTTTATTCCTTAATGATTTGTTAAGATTTATAAGGTATAATAATAATTGCTTGGTTTTAGGGTTAATAGGGTTAAGATTGTTATAGTATTACTAGTTATAAAAGTAGACAATTTATACTTTTTTTTAGTTTGATTTCTATTATAGTAGACAAATGCATAGAATAGTGGTAGGAAGGGAATAATTGAATACGTGTTGTCTTTGGGGGAGGAAATTGAGTAGGAGGTTTATATATTTCTTTTTCTTTTAATATAAGGAGAGGGAACAATTGTATTTAGTGATTTTTATAATGCGCTAATGGAATGATTTATAGAAACAATGTGATTTTGGTTTGATATAGAGTAAGGAGTTGATTATGGAAATTGCTGTATATTCTTGCTGTTAAAAGTTGGAAGTTAACTTTTTATGTGATCTTTAAAATTCTTTTCTTCTTGTGTTTCACACTTTTTTAGTTTTTTTCTTTTTTGTGGGTTTTTTTTCTTTTTTGTAGTTTTTATCTTTGCTTTAAACTTAATAAAATTCTTATTAAAAAAAATAAAACCAATAATGAAATATATATCTTTTGAAAAAATAACAGATTTAAACTAGACTTCCACAAGGGTGAATATTATGTACTTTTCATTTATGTTGCAGAGTTAAAAACTCCCCCCTTAAACAGTCTCCGGGATACCAGATTGAGCTAGTTATCCAGTTAGTATGGGTGAGTGGTGAACCTCCTCAGCAAATAACAAGTCTTGCAATCAATTCTGCCTATGGATTGTAAGTATATTGATTTTACATTTTATCTCACTCAGATGTTATATTAGAAAATGAACTCAGTAATTTATCTCCAGTTACTTTAAGGTCATATATAGCTGTATTAATCTACTGATACATATAACAGTAGTATTGTAGTCTTAGTCTAAAATCTCCTTAATTACAATAATACCCTATTGCATTTCTGTATAACTATTGATGTAAGATGTGTATAGAGTTCTTTTTGGAAAAGATTAATTGCTTTTAAAATAAGGCACACCTTTGTAAAATTAATTAAACCCACGTCTACATATGCCAATCATTCTCTCTCATGAACAATAAGAAGCACACACATTCTTCTTACAAAACAAATATTTAAAAAAAGAAATAGGAAAAAAACAAGATTGACATAAGATGAGTGGGAAGGTGTAGCTGTACTGGGAAGGGAAAGAAAAAGAGAGAACAAGACTGGATGGTGATGAGATGAAGCGAAGATATAATAGTACAAGGAAAGAAAAAAAGAGGGAAGCCTTGTTTGGGTACCACTGAAAGGGTTAAAAATTACTAGACAAGCAGTCCTCCCAGCTGCTGGCTAATCTTCAAAGACATCCTCACATTTCAGCAGAGATGTTTACAGTCATTTGCATCTTCTGTCCAGTCCTATCTCTTTATCAGAGAATATAAGAAGCCCCTTAATTCACAAGTAATTACTTGGGGGAAAGTGTCCTTCTTTTGGTATTATGACTAGTATTATATTTGTCCATATTGCCCAACTGGATTGGTATTGTATCTATTCATTATATGGATGTCTAATGTATGAAAGTGTCTACGTTTCTAGAAAATATTCACCAAAAATATTTCCGTGGGATAGCATTATAATAGTGTATTAAGATTATGTCTTTATAAAGTTATTGCTTTTTAATAAATTAAGCAGGCTATGTTGAGCTTAATAGTTAAAGGAAGCATATGTATGTGTATGTATGTATATATGTAGTGTGTGTGTGTGTGTGTGTGTATAATCATCTATGACTGTAATCAAATATATATTGGTTTGATATATTGCTACTTTCTGGCCAAAAAGTAGAGAGTCTGAAAAACTGATTATGATGAAACTGTGTATTCTGGAGCACTAACAAAAGGGAAGCATTTGCAAGAGTCAAAGCCTTAGACGTGAGAGTAAGAGAACCAGAACGTAGTAAGAGAAGGCAACCTTGGAAGTATGTCTTGGGGAAGAGGCTGCATTACAAAAGATGGTATCATTGATCTGCTGTTCAGAGACTTCAACTAAGTTCTGTTTTACTCTCAGAATATTATTAAAGTAATTTTTCAGTTACTATTTTAGTGTAAACTTGCATCTCAGAAAATTAAGAGAGTAGAAAACATTCATCTGAATAATGTTTTTTTCAATAACTCTTTTCCAGAGTAGTTTTTGGTAATTGTAATGGTATTGCAATGGTTGACTACATTCAGAAGACTATGCTTTTAAACCTTGGCACTATTGAATTGTATGGCTCTAATGATCCTTATCGGAGGGAACCTCGATCTCCACGTAAAAGTAGACAACCATCTGGAGGTAAGGGACTGATAAAAATGTATACTATGCTTGTTTTTTAGAAGTGCAGATTACTAGCTTTTTCTTTGAAAGTGACAAGAAATCAAAGCTAGATACATAGATTGTGGGATTTTTTTCTAGAAACCTCTCTTCTGATTGTCATGGATAGACTTATCCATACTAAAATATTCAGACACTACCACCTTTTTCAGTTAAGCAGTATCAATTCATCATGTTCTGTTGCTCATTACAGTAGAATCTTGGTTAACTGGCACCCACAGGGATTGGTAGATGCCAGATAAATGTAGTTTCCGGTTGCTTGAGAGTTACTATTAAAAATAGGTGCGCCAAGGTTAGACTTGCCTTTCTACTAGAGAGGGATTGGCTGATCCCTTTCTGGCAGAGGGGTGGGTTTGGGCTTGGTGCGCTGTGCCTCACCAATCTGGTCCCTTTCTAGCAGAGGGGTGGGTTTGGGCTTACCTTTAAAAAGTTGGGTTTGAACTTGCCTTTCTGCTGGGGGGGTCAGGTCGGCATGGCGCGCTGCGGCCAGGTTTGGACTTGCCTTTCTGCTGGGGGGGTCGGCATGGCGCGCCAAGCTTAAACTTACCTTTCTGCTGAAAATTGATTGTATTTAATTTTTTATTTAACATATTATTTCTTCATTCTTTTGCCGGTAGCTTGAGAGTGGCGGTTGCTTGAGTTCCGGTTAACCAAGATTCCACTGTATTTTCCAATTCTTCCTCATGGATTTCTATATCTAATTTCTGAGCTAATTACTTCAGTCATAACACCCAATACTCCTCTCATTTTCCATTTTTATTTTTTAAAAATTCCATACTTATTATAGTGTATTGAATTTAATTTGATTAACTAAAAAAAGTCAGTCTCTGCCGCCAGAAGGATGAACTGTGTCTGAACAGGCAATTCTGGAAGTGCTGAGCACTACACATTAGGACTGTGTAGCTGTTGACATCTTAAAGAAGCTCCCTTTTTTCATGAGTTTCTGTGGAACAGTTGTGTTTGTGAGCCTAGGATAGGCATGCTACAATTAACAGGAGCCAGCATGGATTTGTCACAAATAAATCATGTGAGCCTAACCTGATAACCTTTCCTTCTTTGATAGAGATACTAGCTTTGTAGACCAGGGTAATATCATAGACACTGTAGACCTTGGCAAGCTTTCAACTGACTGAATGACTTCCCCAAAGAATGATCATTAATAGTTCCATTTCTGTTTGGAGGGCAGTATCAAGCAAAGTGTCAGAGAGTACTGTCCTGGTCCTGTCCTGTTCAAACATTTTTTTATTAATGACTTGGATGAGATTGTTTAGAGAACATTTATCAGGTTTGCAGATGATACCAAACTGGGAAGGTTTACTACAGGTAGTCTTCGCTTAACGGCAACAATTGGGACTGGAATTTTGGTTGCTAAGCGAAGCTGTCATTAAGTGAATCTGACCTGATTTTACAACCTTTTTGCATCAGTTGTTAAGCAAACCACATGGTTGTTAAGCAAATTGTGTGATTCCCATTGATTTTGCTTGCCTGTGAGGCATTTCGAGGCTGCCACTGGTTCTTAGGAAGGAGGGAGTGCATTCCAGGGAGATAAGAGGACTCACAGTCTGGAAAGGCTTGGCAGAGAGACAAAGAAAGTTAGAGTGGCCCATTGCCCTAGAGTCTCTAAGGTTATTCCCCTTAGGTTACTTAGGATAGCTTTAGTCTGGCAAGATTCTGTCTGTATGATGGAAGCAATAAAGAACTGGATATTGGAATACGCTGACTCGACATTGTTCTTGGGCCAGCCTGACATTGCCAGAAGCCAACCAGGAAGGTTGAAAATGGCAATCATGTGACCATGGGACATTGTGATAGTCATAAATGCACCCAAATCGTGATCATTTGACCACGGGGATGCTGCGACCGGTCATAAGTGTGAGGACCAGTCATCAGTCAGTTTTTTCAGCACCATCATAAGTCCGAACTGTCACTGAACGAATGGTTGTTATCTGGCTTGGCAGTATAACAGGATCTGGGCATTCTTGTTGATTACAAGTTAAATTCAGCCAGCCATGAGATGCTGCTGCTAAAAGGGCAAATGCTATTTTAGGATGCGTTAGTAGAATAGAGTCCAGATTCTGGGAAGTAATTATTAACTCTACACTTGCCCTGGTCAGATCCCATTTGAAATACTGTGTATGGTTATGGGCATCACAGTTCAAAAATGATGGTGACAAATGAGAGTGAGTTCAGAGGAGGACTCCCAAGATGGTGAAGCATCTGGAAATCAAGCATTAAAGGGTTAATCCAACAGAAAAGATGACTGAGGGGGAATATGATAGCAGCCTTCAAATATCACACAGAAAATGGAATGGAATTATTTTCTGTTACCCCAGAGGGCAGGAGTAGAACCAGTGTTTCTCAAAGTTTCTGTATAAGTAGCTCTATATTATGATCAAGTGAACTAATTGTATAAAAGTGTACTTTTGGCTTTCTTCTAGGCAAATAATGCAAATAATTGCTATATTCATTTTTTTTTTATTTTTAGCAGATTCTATTTCTAATATAGTTTACTCAAATCAAGTTCTGCAGCAGATTTTCCTGGCTTCCCATGCAAAATGTTGGTGTCTTGTCTTTTTTTTCTGTTGCTTCATTAAGGCATGCTGGCTGTTGTTTCTTGCATTTGTGGCCTCTCTAGCTTATACTCAGAGTCTGTGAAAAACCTCACCTCTTACATATGTAAGTTATCTAATGACAATGTAGTATATTTAGGTTTAGTTTAACTTTTCATGCTTCCTTAGATTTATTTTACATTAATACTTTTCTCACTGTTGTATGAACAAAAGATTGATTTTTATATTTATAGAATTACATATTGTTATGCTTTCAATTCAGGATGCAGAATACATGTGGTCCCCCCATATCAGGCGCCTCTCTTTGTGCCTGTTGCACTGTGATGTGTTTGGTTTACAGCCAGCAGTTGCCAAATCTCACCATAATCCAGGGCTTTCCCCTAGCACTATTCAGTTATACCAGGTACCGTCTAGAATAGGCTTTGGAGAGAGGATACGAGGAACCTTTCCTATCTGGTCTGTCCATAGCCTGTAAATAAGGAGCCTCTTCACAGGTTCAGTATTGCTCACAGATTTTCCTGCCTTGTTACTTAGTTTGTGCCTATCTCCTTGTACCAGATAAAAGTGAACAGTCAGATGAAAGAGGAAAAATTCAATCTGCATTTGCTGTTGCTTTCAGTAATGCTGTATTTTTTTCTCTTCATAGCAAAATTACTATGTTGTCATTAAGTGAACAATGTTGTGTTTCTAGAAATAAACATGCAAATAATGCTGAAGCATTAGGCTAAGTCCATGGGAAATGTCTTTCCTACAGGATCGCTATGAGTCAGGGATGGGAAGCCTGTGAGCATCCAGAGGCTGAATACCATTTCCACCACACTTGACATAATGGCTGAAGTCCACCATTTGGTGGCCATAGTTTCTCACCTTGCCATAATAGACTTCAGAGTGTTTCTTCACACGCTAGTATGTCTGCCACATCAAGGTCACATGGTAGATTTCTGTCATGATGGATTCAAGATTGATTCCACTCCCTTCGTATTCTCTCAGGTTGGCATGATAATGCTGATCAACACTTTCCTGCCCAGGGTTTGGATTCTCCTCTTAAGCCTCATCAAATTTTTATCATCTCCTCTCTTCCCATCCCCTTTTGTGAAATGAAGAGATGTCATTAAAGCAAGAACCCAGACTTCTCTGAAACCACCAAGAATTCGTTAAAAGTTGCTTTTGCTCAAGAAATGATTATTCTTCAAAGCTTTCTGACTTGGGCAATAGCTTGGTGGGGCTTTCTTCATGAGGGAGGGATTATCCGATTGTATATATTTGGCACGGTAACTTTGAATCTGCCAAGTATTTTATATTTTTTTATATTCACAATAATTAGAGCACGATGTACACTGAAATCCCTTTCACTAAGCCACTCCTGTCTCAGTATGACTTTGAATGAAATAGGACAGATACATGCATTTTACCCATCATAGTGATCTAGTACCGGATGTTCTAAAGGTAGAAATAGGAAAGAGAAGTAGAAGTACAAAGTACCAAGGAGGCTCTCTCAGGGTACCTTTATATTCTTAAGTCTAATTACAATATAAGATGCTATAGCAGGGTGAAAATACAGAGTGAGTGGTTATCTACAGCTACAATGTGTACAGTTTTCCAAAAAAGTACAACTGTTTATCCAAGAAACCTTTTTCCTTTCTACCTCAACTAAAAGAAGTGAATAAAAATACTGGAAAGCAAATCATACAGGTGGTAAAAATCACTCTCCTTGGTAGTAGTTGCAGAGTTGCAAAATTAGTGTATATGTTGGTTGCATCAAAAGAAAAGGGAAAAAAAGATCCTTTTACTAAAAGTGCTCTGATAAAGGTACTAAAATCTCAGTTCAAACTTGGTAACTCCATGGATGTTGTTTTTTGTGGAAGTGTGCCATAAAACTGAACCAGATATCATATTACTGAGTTCCATAGACAATGGGTATATTGTGGAAAGAAGTTAACGTGTTTTGTAATAGATTTAAAATACTTTTCAGTGGTCCCATACAGCCCTTTAAAAAGCGACCAGAGCACTGTCCATTATGTATCTTGTGCCGACATGTCTGAATTATAAAGCTGTGATTGCAAACAATATGCCTCTCAACCAGCGAGATGGCTTCTACTTATGTAGCAAAATAAATTTTTATCTCCCAGCCAGTTAGTCCTGGAACCTTCCCTTCAATCAGACATTTTTCATAAGGATTTTGGAATCTACTGTTCTTTCAGAAGCTCTATGCAAAATCAAACAGATGTGCTTCTTTGAAAAAGGGTGGTAGTGAAGGGATTCAGTGAAGGATAGTTTTAAGCCCTTGCTGCCTTTCTTTACATTCTGGCTTTTTCCTCCCCATTTAATTACCAGTAAAAGACGTAAGGTTAAAAGACATAAGGGCCTGTGAAAATTATCAGTTAATGAGAAAACACAACTGGAATAGTCAATAGCAATGTACTACAAAGGAAAAGATAGCTTCTCCAATAGCTCCTCTCTCCAAATATGAATATTTCTTCCAGTATCTAGCCTGACTTTCTGCAGGAATTTAAGGCAAGTTACATGGAAGTTACCCTTCAATTTGTCTCCATAGCGATCACTCCAGGCAAATGGCTGAGCTGTGAGAGGGCAACTAACCCAACGTAATACAGTTGGCTGAGCTGGATTTCAGCTGGGTCATTTGGATCCTAATCCAACACTTTAACCAGTACACTGTGCTATTTCTTGTTCTAGTTCTGCAGTTTTAACCCAGCATACTACAACCTCCGCCCTTTATCTGTGAACTCCCTGCATCTGTTTTACTTTTGGGCTTGTTCAGTTTTAATCTTTCAAGAGTGAATTGAAGATGAGATGTGAGCAGTTTTGTTTCCCATATTAGAGATAATATTCCCATTATTAAATTGCTTAATAGGCTTTTCATCTGTTTTTAATCAGCAAAAACTATTTGACCCTAAGTGTGTAAACTATATTATGTACAACTCATTAAATTGCAATTTATGCTGCCTTTTCACAAATGCAGTATTTGGTGTAACTAAAAGGGTTATAGTAGAAATGAGGCATAAACTATTTCAGTCTTTTCCAACCTATTATTTCTCAATACATTTGAAAGCATCAGACTGAAAAAAGTTGGTTTATGTTTTCATGATGAGAGAAAGCATGGCCTGTTCTTCCTTATATATGGAAAGGCCTGGCCAAGTTCCATTATTGGAATTATTTTTAATGACTGTGTAAACCAAAATGAGAGTCCTTAATCACAATAACAACTGTGGTATCTTTTGTGAGTCAAGAAGTATAATTGCAATACTAATGATTTACGTTTTAAGCATTTTTCAATATTGGTCTAGTGGTTAAGGTGCTGGGCTAGAAACCAGGAGACTGAGAGTTCTAGTCCCGCCTTAGGCATGAAAGCCGGGTTGCTGTTGTGGGGAAAATAGGAGGAGGAAGGAGTATTAGGTATGTTCACTGCCTTGAGTTATTTATAAAAAAATAATAAAGGCAGGATAAAAATAAAATGTACTATCAAGTTTGCCCTGAGTCAATGTATAATAAAAGTGAAGTATTACTATTATACAAGACTTTAACATTTTGGCTTGAGGGTTCATTTGAAATTTTGAGAAGTGTCATATATACCATTACAAAATGAGTGACAATGATGGTGGTCATTCATGAAATGCTACAGTAGATGGATTTTAAAAAAACTTCATAAAAGGTAAATGATCAAGGCTACAATAAAAATAACTAGTGTGAGATCCTGAATAGGCAGCAAAGTTGATGCTTAGGCCCCCCAAACACAAACTCTTTCAATTTAGGATTTTCTTCTGTATGACCACCATCACCTGCCAGATGCCAAATCTTCTGACGGCACAGTTGCATCCAGAATAGACTTTCTATGTGTGTCATGTGCACATATTTCTACCTGTCTACCTTGATGATTTTTGTTCTTTCACTCTCCTATCCTTGATTTGTTCCACATCCCTCCTCATTGCTCTTCATGGCCTTTTTCATTTTCTTTCCCTCACTACATCTGATCATCTACAGCATTCCCCAGGTATCTTGCTGCACCCAAGCTTCCCCTCAATTACCAGACTGGTCTGTACCTTCTTTTGGGGTGGGGGCAGTCAGGGCCCACAAAATATGTTTTTTTATTTGCATTATTCTCTTTAATATGCTAATCATCTGATCTCTAAGGTGGGAGGGGGCAACTTAGTGCCCTTGTCCTTTTTTCGAAAGACTTTTACAAGCTAGTTTGCAAAACATATGGCAAAAATATGCTTATCCACACACTATGTGTGATTATCAAGAGAAGGGAAAAGCTAATGTTAGAGACAGAGAAGGGAGTAGTGGGGGTAAGAGGTAAGGTGTTTCAGGTAGAGAGTGGTGATTCTGCCATTTCAGGATCTACCAATATGCAGTGGCTTCCTTGTCTGGGACAAGCAGCCCGTAATACAAACAAAGTTGGCTACTCTCTGTTCCGAGGAAAAAGATGTACATATTTCACCTGTTGCTTCATTTACATTTTGTACCTTAGCTTGTAATATGTCTCAGTGCATGGCATTTCAGATTGGTCATGTGCAGCTATACTTTATATATTTGTTCAAAAAACCTGCACCAAAATGTAGTCGCTAATACACACACACACACACACACACACACACACACAGACACTATTTTGCCTCTTCTAGAATCCTCACAATCACCTTTTTAATACTGACACTTTAAACAACATAGCGTATCAAGATTCTTTATAAACATGGTCACTAGGTCTCAAGATTGTTTATTTTTCAATACTTTCCAAATTAAATCTTGCTAAAAGTTTGAAAAACGTATGTTGTGTGCTTTCTATTTTATAGCAGGTCTTTGTGATATCAATGAAAGTACTACAGTACAAGAAGATCGTTGCAAGTCACCCACTTCAGGTAATTAATTAAACTTGCGAACACTTTAAATAACATTTCAAAATGCTGTATGACTGGGGGATTTTTTTCTTTAATTTTTGTGCTCCAGAAGGCATTGAACTTCACAATGATTTTTCATATATACAGTTCAAGCAAGTATGTGGTCCTGTTAATATCTTTGCCAGGTGAAAAGTTTGTTCTTGGCTTAAAGTATGAATAAGCCTGATACCATATGCATTCTTATGTACTTATTATAATTTATTTATAGTACTGCCAACAGAAAGAACTGTATGGGAGAAGTGTTTTAATTACCTGGGACTATGAGTGAAGTAAACTTAGATCCCAGAAATTTCATGCAGTTTTTTTTCCAACTATAGACAAATATGAAATTTGTTCTATCATTTTATTGAGAAGGATCATTTCTTAAATCAGAAACTATAGTTTGCAATTGAGTGTCATATTTACTTTAGTATGAGCTTCAATTTATATATGAATTGTATACCTTTTATATAGAAGAAATCCATGCTGGTTTTGTCACATATATATTAGTTAATTCTAGCAGTAAAATGGAGAGATCTGAGTGGAGTCCAGGATAAAAACAAAAAGCAGTGGTGGTATTAAAAAGAATCATAATTGAGTCAGCATATAAGACGATTATTTGTAGTATGTTCCTTAAATACATGAGTGTAATTATCTTTTTATCAGTTAAAATTTTAATGGGTGATAGTCACTTATTTCATTCAATTCCATCATTTTTCCTGTGCCTGAATCATTATATTGACAGCAACCTGAGAGACAGGGAGGGGAAGGTACCTCAGTACTATAAAAGGATCCACTGCTGGTGGGAAGGGTTTTAGGAGTTAGTAAAAAGTTTGAAGGAAAGAAAAGACATAACACTGCCATAGATGTTGTAATACAGAATAATTGCAGGAATTTCATGGCTTTTAAAAAGTATTAATTTATTTGGAGGGGAATCAGGAGTCCCTTACTTATTTGAGCCTAATTACAGGCTTACCTGGGGTAGGAGAGCAGGGTTAGCTATCACTTGGAGGAAATACATAAAGCATTGCTCTAAAATCCAACATAGATTCTTAAAAGGAAGTAGTTCAAGATAGTCCTTTCATCGGGTCTTGTTATTTTCAGAAGTAATTTTACAGGTAAGTAAAATCTATTATTTCTTAAGTTTTAATATATATGAAAGCAACTATGCTTTAAATTTTATTTAAATTCTCCTGAACTAAATAGTACAGGCAAGTCTCACTGTATTTTCATTTTTATGTATGACTCATCTCAATTTAGATAGAATCAAGATTTCTAATGGTAAGCCATCCTATGGGATATAATGGAGTTTTTTTCCTTGTCACTAACATGCAAATCCTAACCCTAACCATTGAATATGTGCTAATTCAATTTTATCAGCCAATTCTGTTATTCTTCATGGCCTCTATACATTACACATATGAACCTTGCCCTGTGCAGAGCTTGTTTTTTTTGGCAGGAAGCCATATCAATCATCACTCTGCCCAAATTTCCTCACTTCTACAGATAATAGAAAAATCATTCTACTTTGAAATGAAGAGTGGCACTTTATCATTTACTATTCAAGAGAACTGTCACTGAAGACACAAATAATGTACTTTTAATCTTAATTTATTTCTTCTTTTTTTGAATTAGATTGACTACATGTAATTCACCGATGGAATCTAAAATATAAATTATATTTTTTGTCATTATGCACTATGAACCTTTTTAATTAAACATAAACAGTCTTCTCAAATTATATTTTTCTTTACAGTATTAAGTAAATAAGTATCCTCTGCACTTATTTGATTGGAGTTGATTGCCTTGTATAATTTAGCCAAAGTAATGTTGTTTGTCTGATTGAAAATGTGATGACATGGTGACATAGGAGATTCAAAGAGCTGTCTTTAAAGCTGAGGTCCTTATACAAATTCTGTGGGTATCAAAGGGAGGAGGGAGGTATAATTGGAGAGTTTTACATTGCATAGACTTTCTACCACTAGAAAAATGTTAAATATGAAAGTTACCCATACTCAGTGGTGATAATATATTTTAGACTTTACCATTGCATTTGATGCAGACTGGGACATTGTGTCTCTTCTTTACTTTTAAAATCTATTCCAATTCTTTGCCTTGTATGTATTTTGTTTTGAACATCCTTTCTTTATATCCCTTTCATTCTTGTTTTCACTCATGTAGGTTCTGGTTCTCCCAACAATTCTGATGATGAACAAAAAATGAATAATTTTATAGAAAAGGGTATAGTATTTTTCTTTCTAAGAGTACAGTATTATCATTGCTTTCATTAGCTTATCTTTTTAGTAAATTGACATTTTCTATCAAAATATTATTTGCAGTGAAAACCAAAAGCAGAAAGTTTTCCAAGATGATAGCCAGTGATATAGGTAGGAACTAGAAAAAATATACTTTGCTCCTTCCTGGCACTTTATTCTATGCAGTGCTTAACTCAATGATAAACCAGAGCAAGCTGCAGTGCATTATTGTTAAATTAATACTCTCCTAACCATTTATTTGCTTATTTTCTAAAATACTTTGCTTTGTCGTTTAATCAAGGAGATGGGTTTTAATCTTTTTCTAATTTTATGCACACATTCCTCTACAAAAAAAAAATTGGTTTCTGGTTTAAAATATTGAAGAAGTTCAATCCTGTAAGCATTACTGCATACATCATTTTTAATTTGGTCCTCTGAATAGACCTGATTATTTTGAAATGTGTAATGATAGATTCTTTCCAATTTTAAGGATAAAGGTATGACACGTTTTTATTTCTGAAATAAGTATATTTTAGTTAATTATTGCTAACCAAACTAATGTAATTGACAATAAATTGAAAATTACAACATTTGCAGTACATGCGAATGATGATTGAACCCTTCTGTCATAAGGATGTAAATATGGTGAATGATGAACTAACATACAGGAGAGATAGGAACACTTTCTTGCTTGGACATGGTTATTCTGCTTTCTGTTTAAATTAAAGCTCTAATTCTTTGCCCATTTAACTGGGACTATGTACTTTAATTCAGTGGGGTTCACCTTTGAGTAGATATTATATTATTGTACTATAAAGGCTTTTCTTGTTCCCTTTATTTCAGTTTCTGTCATTTTTACTTGTAAGATTTTACTAATTATCTAGGAATACACACACACATACATACACAAGTGGCTTGGCTTCTTCTAAATTTGTCTTTTTATAGCACATCTGATAAATTAACAATTTATCTCTTTTCTTTTAGACAGTGTTCAAAAGAATTTTTATATATTTGGTTGTAAATATAATAAAACTATCACTAGTAACTTGCAGATTGTGAGTGAGGCAATGATGAAATCAGTGACATTCTTACCTTACGGTTCTTCTGAAATTAGAATTCAGTAAGATCACGCTCAAGTCTGTATTATAGCAGGTGGTTTGTGGAAATAAGATTTTTAAATTACATTAATGTCATTGATTGATACGCACTCTTAACAAAATTAGTTATATTTCATTCTGAAAAACAGTAATATGTTTTAACAATAGCTAAACCAGCTAGATACATTTATGTGTTCTAGCAATGTAATGTAGGTTTTAAAATTGTATTATATGTTATTTGAGTTGTATCAATATTAGATTCTTCTGGCTGGATCAATCTGTGCCATTCAGATAATGCTTGAAATGGAGAAAGTTGGATGGGTGGGTGGGTGGATGGATGGATGGATGGATGGATGGATCAAACAGGAAATATGTAAATGGTTCCAATGTAACATAATGCTTGTGAAACAATAAAAGCGCTTAGCTTCAATGTGTCTGTTTCCCTATTAGTCTGGTGTCATCTGCAATTAAAAAACTCCTCAAAATAAGGACACTTATGATTACTTGTTTTGACTAAGTAGCACAGACAGAAACAAAAATTACTCATTCTATCAAATAATATCTAAATGGATAGGTAGCTCTGGTCACATAATTATTCCAGATAAATGGTTGCAAAAAGAATATTTTTGGAGGGGAGAAGAAAGAAGAAACATTTTTTTCCACAAAAAAAGTTTTGTATTTTTTCTGAAGAATTGGGGGGAAATTAGAATGGACTGAAGAATGGATTTTCTTTTCCTTTTCTTCTCTCTCTCTCTCTCTCTTTTTAATTAGGAGAAAAAGTTTGACAAATTTGCTAGATATTGTAAACCTTTACATCCCATAAATGATGCCTAATACCAATGCAACTGCAAGTCTTTGCTATACTGAATTATTACAGTTTCTATGCTGAGGACACAGAGTCCTCTCAGAATAAGAGTTAGGGTTAGGATTGGGGTTCTTTTCTTGGGAAGTGGGGAGGGGCAGTCATTTTCGTAAGAGAAGGGAAAAGAATTCATTGCTTCTTTGCCTATCTGGTTCATTCTTGTACCTGTCTTCCTGCTAGCCTGAGTCTGTCTCAGAGGACTAAGATTGTGGTGAAAAACAAGAAACTGATTGCTTGACTCATTTAAGTCAGGGAAAGTTAGAAGGTGCACTCTATTCCACTATGTTTGCTCTTCAGATTCAGAAAATATCATAGCAATTTAACAGTTTATTTAACAAAGGAAGAGAGCATTCTATTCTTTGTTGGAAGATAAAATGTTTAATTTCAGTGTGTTAGACTTATTTTAGCTCCATTGGTACTTTGTAAATTATAATTGAGTTTTTACTAATCTGATATTTAATGGAGAAATTGTACAGGGATAATGATATGTTAGAATGTAGCAACATTAATTTTATCAGTGTGTGTGTGTGTGTGTGTGTGTGTATAAATAATGTTTTATGTTTTATAGCACCGCTTTGTATTATTAAATGATGTTTTTAATTTTTTTCCCCCTGGGGTCAATATTAAACAGGATTTATTCCAAGATTAAAAATTTCTAGAAATGTTTAAATTCATATTCACAGGTCTGTCAGTAAGTGCTTCCTGCAACTGCCAGCAGCATGAAGCTTTTGTTTTCAGAGAAAAATGTCTTAACATTTCCTGAGAATGGTCAGCTGTTTCAAATGCCAGATGGAAGTCCATTAGGATTTGCAAATAAATACTAGTTTCTCAACACTAGAGGAGTTTGACTATTTGTATTTCCCCTTGCCATTCAAAACAGATACAGATACAGTAAGTTCGCTGTTGTGTACACTTCTCCAAAATTCCTATTAGCAACAGAAAGTGACAAAGCAAATCTAAGCAAGAGTAACTCTGGTTCAGTTTCTACCCTAATTGTGATAGTCACCTTTAACCAATCAAAGTGTTTTATCTGCAAACGTCTGTCAAAAATGATAAACTAAGTAGCATGTGACTTTTGTTCCTGGATAAAACGAGGAAACTATTGGATTAAATCTATCATAAGATTCTATAATAAATGCAGTGGGACAAGAGGAAGAGATCATTTTAACAAATGGTGTTGTGGTAACGTGCCAAAATTAGTTCCAAACTATGTGTGGTATTTGACACTAGTTGTGTAGAGTTGGGAGAAGTAAAAGGAGCAAATGGTGCATTGAGAATTCTTTTTCATACAGGATTTTAAAAGAACACATTATAATAAAACTTGCTATCTATTGATAAAATTATTACTATTATTATTATTATTATTATTTCAGTACTTAGGATTTTGATGGATTGCCTATATGCTGTGCCACTGGTGACTATTCAATTTTTTTCTCCTTTGTTGATTGTGTAGAATTTACCCTGATAAGTACTTTTAATTTATATTGATTATAATTCAATACCAACATACTTTTGATTTGTTGGGCCTAATGAAGTCCTTGTCAAGTAGCTCCTTCTGGTTACAGTGGATAGTAGCATTAAAAAGGGGGTGACACTGTTGATTAAAGTTAGCAATACCAAATTATCATACCGTAGGGGGTGCTTTAAGTGAAACACTAGTATTGCTGCTATTTACAAGTATGGATTGATCTAATCAGATAATGGCCAATGCTTTTGGTTTCTGATGCTTCGTTTATTAGAGCCTGTTTGGCCATGTGTAAACTTTTTGCTGGATATGATGCCATGTACTTGAATGTTTGCTAATGGTTGAGGTAGAGTAGTTTTTTTTAAATAGGAAAAAGGTAGAGAAATATTGTATACTAATTATACTTTCCAATCTTCAGATTTCCGCTGCCCATGGAAATTTAGTCATTTTGAACTGTGTGTGTAGGGTTTTCTTTGCATGAACCTCTGTTGCTGTATTTGTCTGTCTCGACGGTGGTAAAAAGATTTCCACTGTGGATTTTTAAAAGTCCCCTAAAAACAAAAAGAAATAATTGTATTAAATTCTGTCAAAATTGCATTTAATAAGGATTAAGCTGATGATTAAGAATGATTCTGAATGTAATACAAGTGAGCATGTTAAACTCTACACTCAGTTTCAACCATATTTTAAGCTAACAAAAATGTAGCAATAAACACAAATATAATATAAACTATGATTTTACATAACATAAAACAATAACTTAATTCACCCGTATGCTAAATCTAAATGCTAATGCTAAATGCTAATCTGAAACAAGCAGTAGCAAATAACAGAAATCTCCATTCCCCAGGTCTTTTTTTTTTTTTTCCTTTTTACCATAATTTGAATACTAAAGTGTTTCTGAAGAAGAGGGAAGATACATGGACCTTCCTGGAAACACAGCTCAGTACTTCCAAGGATCTCCAATGAAAAGGAAATATTTATAGTAGCTACATTCCTAATTACGTTAAAAGGCTTTTGCATTTAGGATTGTTTTAAAGCATTCTAACTTCAGATTTTAGCCAATTGAGTATATTTAATATTTTATTTTCCTCCCCTTTTTACTTGCAGCACAGCATGGTCTTGTCTTATTTATTGATGCAAAACATTTTTATATTTTTCAAAAAAGTTGTATCCACAAGATGCCTTAAGAAACAGTTTTTATTCTTAGCAATGGCGAGCTTCCAGGGGTAAATCTTCTATTACATAACCAAATAATAGAATCCTTCATCCTCTACATTTATTCAGGTTATATCTGTCCTCAGTAATATGGGGCAGAATGTCTCTTTGGAAACCTCTCTTCCTTTTCCCTCCCCCAGCCAGGAGTAATAGCACTGAGCATTATCATTGGTGGGGGAGCACCATGCTCCTCCCAATGTCTGCTGCGGCTGCCAGAAAGCATAGTTTATAACTATGCTTGCAGTTTGCAATAGATGCTTGTCCCATAACATTACTAGCAACAGGAACCACATAGCCCTACATTGTACCCTTTGTGGTGTTTCAGTTTCCCTGTAATTCTGAAAATATTTCTAACATTCAGGTTGAGCTTTTGGAGGCTCAACCTCCTGGCAATTTTCTGTGATCTTTGCCACAGAAGATTGTTGTGATCTTTCTGTGATCTTTGCAATATTTGGGACAGAAATTGTAAAATATATTTAAATAACTTGGGCTCCATCTTGGCTTGTATTAACTACAAAAATAATTTTGGGGAACATGAATATAAATCAGAACATCTAACGTGCCACAATAAAGACATTTGAAAGCCTAATAATTTTAAATATTAATGTTTTTTAACTTGTTGTAATTCCAGAAAAAGTAGTTGTGATACTCTCCTTGCACCCTTGCAATTAAACTTCTCATAAATATATGTTTACATACACATACT
Source organism: Candoia aspera (assembly GCF_035149785.1). NCBI lineage: Eukaryota > Metazoa > Chordata > Lepidosauria > Squamata > Candoiidae > Candoia > Candoia aspera. Next base: position 86,993,985 of record NC_086153.1, on the reverse strand, counting down.
TCCTTGCTTAGAACTAATATATGAATTCTGAATTTGAAAACTGACAATTTTAATTATTTCATATGAAATATGATCATTCTAGCTTTATTACAAAACTATACATTATTTTTCAGCAAAGATGTCTAGAAAATTAAGCTTACCAACTGAACTGAAACCTGAGTTAGGTAAGTATTTGTTCAAAGCCTGTATTAATGGTGTTTATACTCTTTGAAAAGGCTATAAAAGAAGAAATACACACTCTGTATTTTGGGCTTTCACACATCTAAGTAGGGAAAATTTCCATTTAGCTTTCATTGTTCAGTTCCAAGATTTGATGCAGTGCATGTTTACAATTTCTTTTCCCTCAGTTTGGAACTACTTTTATGTTCCTCTTTAAAAGCCATGAAAATCTCACCCACGGAAGCCCTATAATTTTGTTCATAGTTTATTTTTTTAATTTCCATAATTCACACTATTACTTTCAGTAGCAAACAAGGATAACATAACTTTCAGTTTGGCATGAATAGGAGTAGTAGGTAGTTAGATGGAAAATGCAGAATTCTCTGTTTAGCCATAAATTTGCAGAGAGGATCAGCTTTCTTTCTCAGGTAATGTTATCCCACAATCCATATTGAGAAGTTAAAATGAGGGAGGTAGGTAAATAAATAAATAAATCCCCTTTTTATTTTTTTGAGAAAAGGCAGGATATAAATGTAATAACTTCAAACAATTTTCATTGGAATTATTTTTAAATATACTCTGGTATGTTATCTTTTATTGATATCTAAATAGGTATATCCTTTGTCTAATCTGCAATTAAATAAATCTTAAATTTACTAATTATTGAAATCAATTCAATAAACCACTGCCTTAGGAAGATTTAACATTGTTCTTTATTCTGTGTGTCAGTTTTCTTGTTCACTGATGTAAGGATCAGAAGAACTGTTTCTGAAGATAGTATTACCTTCAAAAGCAGTTTGTAATTGTAAAACATGAAGAAATATATTGAAAGTTCACGTATATTGTGAAACTAATTCATGGTTAATTAGATCCTGGCCTCATTGAAATTTAAGTTAACATTTCTTTATTATAAAATTTTATTGTCTAGTATATTAGTATAGTGGACTAAACTCTCTTTAAAATCTGTTTGAATAACTATTCAAGCATGTTGTTACCTTAAATTATTTACTGAGAACTCTACTAATCTCTCAAAATATCATTATTTTGCCCAGAAAGTGGTTCTGGAATGTTTTTATCCTATAAAGCAAACAAGAATACATAGAAACTTAGTCAAAAGAGGCAGAATTCACAAATTGACCTCATTCTCTAATTTTCAGTTTTTTTATAAACCTCTCAATTTATCTGTTTTTTGGTAAGGTTTTATATGGATAAGATCCTTCATCCTTTTATCAATTCCTTTGCTTTCATTTTAAAAAGCAAAAAGGTTTATAAACCTTTATTCTAGAAACATGCTGATGTATTATAACCAAACATGCAAAACATGTTGATCTTAAGAGGGACCGAGAGTTCTTATAATTCCAAAGATATAAGATCTGTCAATGAGTATAATCCGGTGGTCTGCTTCTGTTGACAGAACTTTTTCCATGAGTGGAATTGGGTGTGGGAATAATCCACTCTTATTTCTGCAGCCTCTTTAAAAAGCCTCAAAAATTGTTCTGGAAATTTTAGAAAGCTTCAGAACAGATTTGTGGAGTATATTGGAGTTTGCTGATAAGGAGGAGAGTTATAGAAGAGCCATGTGGTACAAGGAAAAGGTAGAATCTGTTCAAGAGGAATTGTATTCCAATTAATATTTTTACTTGGGTCAATCTATATATATAAAAAAAAGTCGTCTGCTTTTCCACTCATTCTCACTGTATTTTATACAAATAGTGGACAAATAGTGCTTTTGAGAGCTTGTTCTATTAGCATAGAGTACTGGGTGCATCCAAGAAGATCCTTTATTTTTCAAGGAACATTTTAGCTTCTCTTGAAACACACTAGTATTTCCCCATCAAATCTTGCTTATACAGTTGAGAATATATTTATAGCTATATCCAATTTTCTGCTATACATATTAAAATTACAGTTTTGAAAAAAGAAATTAAATTTACAACTTAGGGTAAGACAGTAATAAGCAATATAATTAAATATCAACAAAAACCTTCTGGAACAGCCTGATATTATTTCCCTATGCAAAGCTTTCCCAATTGGCATGCTCTCACCATAAGGGCCCTGCATTATGTGTGTATTATTGTGTTTAACCTTACAATGTAGCTTTTCTAGGGTAAGCACTTTTTTATCCAATATGTTCTCCAGAATTATCAGAATCTGCTTCCCACAGATTAAATTAGAAACATAAAAGACAGGCTCTAAAGCTTTAAAACGGCATTGAAAAGATGGTGAACAAGTAACTTGCTGCTTTCCTTCCAATAACTTCAGACAAATTTTTCACATAACTTCTTTTTAATTATGCTTCTGTACATTAAGTATATTTTATTGCTATCTTAATAGCCTTTACCTATTCTGCAACCATATCTTTCCAATCTCATCATCTTTAAAAACCATATTCAGTAGGTTTTGTGGTTGGTTGTTGTTGGTACATGTCTTAGTGTCTGGATTCTTATTTTCTTCTGGGTAACTCTGCTTATTTTACTTTTCTCTGTGCTGTTTCCAATAATTGAACATTCATATAATCATTTCCTTCTTAACCTGTATCACTAATAAAAATCACTGGAATTAGGTTAACAAATAGTCATAATGACTACTCAACAATAAAACTGGAATTCATAGCTTTCTATTTGTGTGAATGTGTGTCAGACACATTTGAAAGAAGCTTTCCATTCAGGTGTTGTGTACCTTGTTTTCATCAAAATGAACATGGCTGTAAATATTTGAAGTAGTGCATTATGGATAATATAACATTTATTTTTGAGAAAACTATAATGTTAGCTGCTCTCCTGCTCAAAATATTACTATGTAATATGATCTAAAGTACACTATACATGTCTAGGTTCTCTACTGGATCTACAATTCACAGGGAGCTATAGTCAGTGTCTAATGAATGTGCTTTTGCGTTTCCAAAAATATAAACCTATTTTTCTCAATCCTATTGTACCTCAGGTTTACAATTTAAAAATCTTAAGTGTACCCGTAAAACTGTAATGTGTAATATGAACCTAACATTACTGAGTTGAGATTTTAGAGATGGACATAATGTACATCATGTGTTCTGTAAAGTATGAAATAGAGACTATAATACTGTGTTGCAGTATGTTTAATTAATGCAAAATCTTTCAGATGTTAGAGACAATTCCTTCAGCCGATCCAGAAGCTCTAGCGTAACCAGCATTGATAAGGAATCCCGAGAAGCAATTTCAGCTCTTCACTTTTGTGAGACTTTCACTCGAAAAGCCGATACAGCACCTTCACCATGCCTATGGGTTGGGACTACTTTGGGCACAGTTTTAGTCATTGCACTGAATTTACCTCCAGGAGGAGAACAAAGACTGCTTCAACCAGTAATTGTGTCCCCCAGTGGTATGTATTTCACAAGAAACAATGAACTAGCAAGACAATGATTTTTTTATTATTCACAATATACTCTGTACTAGTAATTCTTACTGTCCTTTGTTAATGCTGCAATCATCTGCAGAGAAGTCTCTTTCTTTTTTTAGAAAAACTTGGACATATAAGCGTTGGCTAATGAAGCATGCATTTCATCAGAAAAGTGAAATTTGTCATGATTGTCATTTACATTTATAATCAGGTACAATGTGATACTGTACCCAAAACTGCTTATTCCACCATCTTGGTTTTGGAACATATGCATTTACTTCAAATTTGGACTTTAAAGACAGTTTTTAAATAAAGTCTTAAAACTAAAGGGCAGATCAACAAACTGCAAAATCCTTAAAGATAAAAATATGAAATAATCAGTGTAAAATTCATTTTAAAACACACATTAAGAAGAAAAATTGTAAACTAGATAAGGAAGGACCCCTTAGGAATGCTGTATGAAGTCTCTCCTCCTTGAGAGATTGTCACTGCTGACAGCTCACTTGTCATTTCACACACACATCAGATACAACACTCCAGCATGATAACAATCTTTAGTTGGTCTCCTAAACCTTTGGCTAAGTTCATCTAGTTCTAGAGTTATCTATAGCCTTTGAAAGAAAACAGCCAGGAGAAGAACTTAGCTCAGCATAGTTTTTTGACACAGAGGACATTGCTTAACAAAAAGTAGGCAAGGTTCCATATTGCGACAGGTGTTGTGCTACCCAAGTTTAAACTAATACTTAACTTCTGCCTCTTTTTCTCTACAATATCATAGCTAGTTCTACCAGTTCCTGTGGGTCTAGAAAGTATGAAATGTTCATTATGTCTTCTGCTGCTTTCTGTACTTGAAGTTAAGTTTGTAGAGGTGCTGGAAGCTCAGTTCTAAACAGATGGTCATTTGGACTATAGTGCACATGATCCAATGTTTTTGGTCCACTGACTGCAGCTTCACCCCTGCTATGTCAGCCCTACCAGACAGAACAGACAGGAAACGTGACCAGATAAGCTAATTCTATTTTATTGTAAAGCTACATTAGCAGAAACTTGCAAGTCTGAAAGTACAACTCTCCCACTGTCTCCTTCACAGCCCAAAAAACTAGGGAGGGCCTCTTCTGAGCCTCTTGCCCCACCAATTATGTAGCTGCAGGCTATGCTGTCTCTTATCTGACCATTCCCTAGGCAGCATCTCTTCACCCCATCTCCCAAGGTCTTTCCTACGTACCATTACATCGAATGCATCTTGATTTGCTTCAGAAGAGAATCCTTGCTACTAGTTGATAACATAGTTTGCTTAATGCAGCTGCTGTCAGTTGCAAGGAGGCCTGGATTCTCTGTGGCTGCTTGAACAATCTCAACATCTAAAGATATTTTATATTTTTGCCTGAGTCATGATTTGCAAACTATAATATGAGTTCCTTGAATCCAACACAAAATGTCACATGCAGCACTTCTCTTTGGGATGCATCAATATTGCTAGAGTGTTTACTACTATTTCATTGATCCTATAACCACCATCCTCTGGCTATAAATGAGGAAGAAACAGCTTGTCCTCTTAGTGACTCTTAGTCCCTAAGCTGGTTTCTGGGGTGAAGGACTAGTATGTCTGGACCAATCAGTGCAATATTCTTATGTGCCAGAGAACATCGTCTCTCCCAACATAGTTCTCTGTCTCTCCCATAGTGCCAGTCGGCACCACTGCCACCATCACTGCAGGAAATAGTAAATCAAGCCTGTCTGCAACTGTTCTGCTTTGATTAGGAGATCATCTTTTCTTGGCTCTCTCTCTATTCTTCCTTAATCACTTCTAGTTATAGCTGGTGATTGGAATTGGGAGAGAGGGTGGATGCTGATGCTAGCTCTAAACTGGCCATAAATTAACATAAAAGCAAACCTTAAAAGAAAAATTAGTTTTATATTTAATATGTATCTATGCCCAGCTCAGACTGCATACCAGCATACAATCACTCACACAATTTGATTGTATTTTCTCCCAGTTAAACAAGCAGGATTTTCTTGAAGGAGAAAGGGGTACAGAAATTTAATTTAAAGGTAACTAAAAGTAGACAGGGGAATAATTATGAGTTAAACTAAACAGTTTAACTAAAGATCATTTAAAAGTACACACACAATAAATAGTATTAACCAAAGAATGGGAAGGAGAGAAGCTTTCCTGGTGCTGCAGAATACCCACCCCATCCAACTGAATCTCACGCTTCCCAAGTCAGCTCCGTGAGCAGGAATCCAAAATGGTTCCTTGGTCTCTGAATGCATTCTCTTAACTGCTCTCCTTTTTTTTCCTCCTGAAGCCTATTGGCTGATGAGTTTCCATGGCTTGGGATACCCCCCCCCTTTTTTTTTTTTCAAGCTTATCCCAGGTCCTTCAAATATTTGAAACAATGGAGAATGAAAGGAACTATTTTGTCATAAACCTGAAAGGAAAAATGTTCCTGATTTGGAACAAAGCTTCATAAAGTGGTGCATTTGTTCTGAGCAAATAATATTTCGCTCACACCCAAACACCCAAAGCTGTTGCTGTTATATATGTGATAGGACTTTTGAACATTAGTTTTTCCCTCAAATCTTACAGAAGCAAGGTTCAAGACATTGTTTTATCTCCTTATCCAGAAACTTTCTGTAAGGATTTAGAGAGCAACTGGGAATCTGTTTTTCAAGCCTGTATCAAGGAAATCCACCAAGCTCCCAAAAAATAACTCTGCATTCTATTTTTCAGGTTTTAGAAACCTTTAACTTCCCAATAGCAAACATACATATGAGCAGTATCAAAGTATAGTTTCCTTTAACAAGAAGAGAAATTATTAGAAATTCATTTTTGTGTATATGAATAGCTATCCAGGTTTGTAATGGTTTTGCAGTTTAATTATTATTTTTAAGACCTTCAATTCAGACAGTTCCTTTTTCAAGCATTATTTCTAGTATGCATGTGGTCTGTTATAAATGGAACATATAACAAAAAGCATTTTACAGATGAAGTACGTGATAAAATATGTTTTGATTAGATAAAATGTTTTTGAGCCATGCACAGCCCTGAGAAATATCACTATTTTCTTCATCTTAGGAACTATTCTGAGGCTTAAAGGAGCAGTCTTAAGAATGGCTTTTCTGGACACAACAGGATCATTAGTTCCACCAGCATATGAATCCTGGAGAGAACACAATGTTCCTGAAGACAAGGATGAAAAGGATAAATTGAAAAAACGTCGGCCAGTCTCAGTATCTCCATCCTCTTCTCAGGAAATGAGTGAAAACCAATATGCAGTGATATGCTCTGAAAAGCAAGCAAAAGTTATTTCACTGCCCTCACAGAACTGTACTTATAAGCAAAATATAACAGAGACTTCATTTGTCCTTCGTGGAGATATAGTGGCACTCAGTAACAGTATCTGTCTTGCTTGTTTCTGTGCCAATGGACATATAATGACCTTTAGGTAAGGCGTTAAATGCTAAAAGAAGAAACTGGAGCAAACAGATATCAGTTCCCTTGGAAGTATATTATGAAAGAAAAGTATGAAGGGACAGTTAATGTAGTTTTATTTAAATATAAATTTTTAATTTAAAATTTAAATATTTAAATTATATATTTAAATTGGTCTCTAGATGGGTGGTTTTACTTCAATTCCATTTTTTTCTTATGTTGCCTTAAAAATATTACTGCTTTTTTGTAATGTCATCTGTGCTGTCTGCAAAGGAGCATGGGAGCAGATTCTGTTTTGGTTCCCTTTCTTGTGCCTATGGACAGAGAGATGCCTTAGTCCTTCATATTACATTCAGGTTTATTTGATAACTGAACTGTAGTTCATTTGCTTGGATGATACGAGTTTTTAAAATAACATTAATTTTTGCATTCTTCCTTTCGCTGTCTTCATTTTGAGGGGAGGGTTGCTTGACTTTGGTCTGAACTACTTAAAATTAAACAATTAAAAACTATTTAAAAGTTAAGTTTGGTATTATGCCTTGACATGGCTTCTTACCAAACAGTGGTTTGCATTAAGCATAGTATAGAATCTAGAGTTGGGTTTTTTTTCAGCAGTTGGGATTTATAACTGCTTGTCTGCTTTGCATTTCCATATGGTACAGAGCAAGACAAAGCTTCAGCAAAAACTTAGTTGAGACACTGCACACAACTATAAGAATACAAGAAGGCTCCTGCTGGACCAGAGCTCAAGGCTCACCTAATTGAGCATTCTGTGTCACAAAATGGCTAACCAGATGTGTCTGGAAATTCACAAGCAAAACATAAGGATGATACCTCTCTTCCATTGTTCCCTAGGAATGGTTTTATCTGTGATTCAGGAAGTAGTATTCTATAATCACAATAATTGTATTTCTATCCTCCATGAATTTGTCTATATTCCTTTTTAAAAGCATTTAAATTGATTACCATCAACACATTGGAAGACAGCAAATTCTGTTTGCTAAAATATTTCTGTCCACATTTCATATACCAAATAATTATTTTATCCATCTCTATAATGTTGCTTATCTGCTCTCGAAAAACACCAAACTTTGCTGTTCTTCGTCATGGGGAAGATGTTCTGATATTATGACTTCAGCGGTAATACTTGTTTTAAAAGAACCTAGGGAGGAATGGCAAACAGAGTTAGAGTTAGGGTTATGTTGGTGGGCTTCTGCTTAAATCTTTTTCTAACAGCCTATATTTGCAAACATATCCAGATTACATTATATTGTGAGTTAATATGTTTATACACTTAGTAAGCTGTTAAATATCTCATGTCACTCCTTCATAAAGTTTTGGTTTATTTGTTGTAGTTTCCAGAATCTGAATGGTATCTAACTCTTTCTACTGACAACTTTCATTACATTGTGTAGCGGAAGTTCTCTGTGTAGGTCCTTTGCCTTGGATGTGCTAAGAATTTTAGCACGAGGAATGGGATAACTCTCAGGAGCAGGGCCTGGGGTTGGAATATATTTTTCAATATTGCTAATAACAGTTAAAAGAGCTTTGTATTTCCAAGCAAGAATAACATAACTTTGTGTGACATTTATGAGAAAAGCTGTTTGTGCTTTTCTGTTGTATGTCCTTAGAAGCTTCTGGTAGTTTTAATATGAACTTAGTGTTCCATCCTTGGAGGAATTAAAGGGAATGTGTTCTGAATTAGAAGCATCACATGGATGTTCTCTATAATGATCAGAATCCAAGCAAATACTGGGCCTTTAACCTTTGGTTATTCAGACTTAATATCAATACCAAATAATTGAGAATTTCCAATGCAATTATTAACATGGCATTTGAGAATATATACATACTGATCTGCGAGAATGAATGTAAATATAAATATGGAATTCTTTGGATCTTGGCCAATACATTTTTTATTTTTTTGTTCTTTAAATGTTACCATTTATGAGATACGACATCAGTAAATTAAATGCTAGCATTTTCTTTATAACTTTCATATATTTGATACAATTTACTAACATCAAAAAAGTCAACATGGATAAACAGTTGAATTGTTTTATGCACATACACAAGGACTCCTTGTTAAGCGTGTTAAAACATATTTAGGCAGAACTTTGTAGGCCAAACATTATGAATCTGGATAGGTTTTAACAGTTTTAACAAGGAGTCCTTATGGAGTCAACAATATATAAATAAATATTTTTTTTAAAAAAAATGAGAGCATAAAATGTATTACAGGGTAACACGTTTTTAAAGAAGGCTAGAATAAGATACTGTGCTTTATTTTAACAAATTTTAATTCTGTTCTTTCAAGTTTGCCAAGTTTAAGGCCGCTATTGGACGTATATTACTTACCACTTACCAACATGAGGATAGCCAGAACATTTTGCTTCACCAACAATGGGCAGGCACTATATCTTGTCTCACCTACAGAAATCCAGAGAATTACTTATAGCCAAGAAACATGTGAAAATTTGCAGGTAATTTTTAAACATATTGTTATTGAAGAGCATTTATTGAAGAATATGCTATTTATCTACAAATTATAGATTTTCAGCACATGTTTTCTCTTCCATCCCAGCATACATCTCTTTAAGATGCAGATACCTTACACGTATCTTAAAGTTTCAATTTAACACAGGCAATGAATGAAACCAGGTCTAACATTACAATGGGTATTTTTCCATGCAGAAGAAGATAAGCCAAATCCTGCTACCTACAGGCTGTAATATTTGGGGCTGAGCACAGGATAAACCATTATATCAGGGATTCTCAAACTATGGACTGTGAGCAAATTGATGGGTTGCAGATTATGGCAAGTTTGCTCGTGCAAAGATGGTCTCTGAGAATTTGGTCCAGCATGACCAAGTTCATGCAAAGCTCCAGCTTTGTGTATGGAAACTTGATGGCCAAGGAACATTGGCACATGCACACACTCCCTTCTTAACCAGTTTAGCACAATAGAGTTGCAAGACACCCTGCTTTTTTGTGAGGAATGGCTGGTTGGCCATTACAGAACAGATCACGTCAATGGGGTGGGAAGGGAAGAGTCACTTCACTTTTTTCCACTTTGCAAAATGGTGCATGGAGCAACATTATTATAGATATATAATGCATGCAACCTGGCACACTTGCAGAAATGCACTCCTTGGATATGTAGCATGTTGGCATTGTGATGTAAAGGAAAGGTACCTTTTTTGCAGAGCAGCAGGCAGGTGCAATGCTGTGCAGGTCTGCAAAATTGACAATGGGGCAGCAGGGGAAAAGGAAGATGTATATAAAGCCTAATAGGAAGGAGTGTAGTGTTTCTAGGATGAATGGGAAGGTGGCTGTTTGGGAAGTGGTGGGCTCAGGAAAAACAGAGGTGGCAGGGAAATCTGATCTGCAGAGAATCCTCAGAAGACTGCCTTTTCCTTGCTCCCCTTCCACAGTCCATGATCTTAGGAACAAAAAGTTGCAAGAAGGACTTTGCTATCTTGCAGGTATAAAATGCATCAAGATCCCTTTGGTGGAAGCAATTGATAAAAAATGCACAGGGGACAGAGAATTGTGCATGATGGCTCTTTGTAGCCAGTGGGTGCTCTTCTTCATGCTTGTGCACCAAAGGAACTATACTTGCACTGAAAGACTTAATCTAGATTTTATTTAATCTTTTGGTATTCCACAGCCTCCAACTTGGTGCAGCAATACAAAGATTTGGGTATTTGTGTCTCTTCAAATGATTCTTCCTATAGTGATCTGGCTTTGTGTGCACAAGTCATTGCTCTGACAGTAATCACACAAAGGCAGAACCTTGCTAGAATTCTGGGCTGGTTTGTTGTCAGAACTTACTCCTATTCTGCCTGAATAAGCCAGCAGCTGGTTTGTCCAGGAAAAGGAGAACCAAGTTTTGCCAGTGATATGAAATTTTATACACAAGCCATCAGACTTGCACAGAAAAAAACAGGCTCTTGTAAAAATATTTGGCTTACACAAGCAGAGCGGGATTATTGCAGAACTTGGTCCTGCAATATCTGTACAAGCCAGCAACAGGACCGAGTTTTTTGACATCTGCTATATTCACATTACTATAAATGTAGAAACATTTGAAGATGAGACCCTAAAATTATGAGACATAATGAAAGGACACTAGCATTCCTTTTGCCTTTGATAAAAAGTCTGGTCTCGTTTCGTGTCAGAAGTGCAGGAAATAGAAAGTGGGAGAAATCCAAGTAGACTTTTCTGATACGATTTAAAATGATGTTTCTTTAAAGGAAATGTTGGGTGAGCTCTTCACACCTGTAGAAACTCCAGAAGCACCAAACAGAGGGTTCTTCAAAGGTCTGTTTGGAGGTGGTGCACAATCCCTTGACAGGGAAGAACTCTGTAAGTTGATTTCATTATTTTTTAAGCAAACTTCCATATGAGGAGAATAGAAAATTAAACAGAATTTATCAGAAATAGTCCAACATAAAGTATGGAAAGAAATTGAAGTAAGGGAACCAGAGACATTCTAAGATGGCTCCATTGTGATTATATATTCACTCTCTCTGTCCCTTGTATATCTTTAATTTTAATATTTTAATTTTTAATAATGATTTTTTAATATTTCTATAATGATTATTTTTATATATTCGTTGTTTTATTTGACTGTTGGACACTGCTCAGAGTCACTTCCTGTGAGATGGGCAGCCACATAAATTCGATTAATAAATAAATAAAAATAGTTGAAACTACTGAACTATTCTGCCCTTTAAGTTGCTTCATTTATAAAAGGATGAATTATTTTTTTGCAAAATTCTCACACATTCAATGTAGAATTCATATAGTTGCATCCACCATCGTACTTAAAGGTGTCTGTAATTAAAAAATAGGATAGAATCTTTGTCAAACACTTTTTAGTTCCATCCAGACAGAAAGTTGAAAGAAAGGCATTGCTATCTTACATGGGATGTAAAATGTACTAAGGTCCAGTTATGGAAAAAGGAGCAAGTAGTCATTCTTCCTAGATTAGATAGGAATAAAAGGATATGTATCTTGTACTACAGATTAGTCTTTACTAATATATTTTCCATTTTCTGTTGTAATCAGAATATAGAGTTTGTTATTTGTGGAAAATAACATTAAAAGAGTCCAAATACAAAATCTGAATAGGGACACATAAAGCAGAAATAAATATCTAATACAGGCTCTCTAAGCACTTACCTGTTAGAAAGCCATTTGATTTCTTTTCCTGAATAGAAATGCAAAATATTTATTGGTCTCCAGCAAGTGAAAGCAGTTCAAGAGACAGAGAAAATTACATTTCCTAAACAGAGATTCCTAAAGTTTAGACAAGATTAAACTAGAATTGGAGGTACGGAGGTACCATTCATTGTTACAGACTTTCATTGATTGATTGATTGATTGATTGATTGATTGATTGATTGATTGATTGATTGATTTAAATGGCTGCCCATCTCTCAGTAGTGGCTTTGGGCAGTTTACAACATTTAAAAACAATGCAAAATATAATATAAAACAGTATTTTTCAAACTTGGTGTCTTTAAGATGTGTGGACTTCAACTCTCAGAATTCCCCAGCCAGCATGCTGGTAGAGGTATTATGTAATTTTAAACACATTATTTTCATTTGGTTTTATCATAAAGTGCATTGTTTCTTCTCTCCCAATATGTAATTCTGCTAAGGAATAGTAAGTTCCCCTCTGAAAGGAATGTAAACCTAATTTGTTTGTTCTTGACATGGTCAGTTGGCGAATCTGCTGCTGGAAAGGCATCAAGGAGCCTCGCCCAGCATATACCAGGTCCTGGTGGTATTGAAGGAGTCAAAGGAGCAGCATCAGGAATAGTTTGTGAGTTAGCACGAGCCAGAATAGCACTGGATGAAAGAGGACAGAAATTGGGAGAGCTGGAAGAACGAACAGCAGCCATGTTAGCTAGTGCTGATTCTTTTTCAAAGCATGCACATGAGGTAAGCCCCTCTCAAGTATCAGCTGCCTTTTTCACAAGAAAGCCATCTCTCTTGGCTTATTCTTTCCAATAAGCAATATGAAAGTTGGTTTGCTGTGGATATTATGGGAAAGGAATGTGAATATTCCCATCACCTCAGCAGAGATGATCGGATGGACTTTCCTTGACATCCTTATTGAAATTTATTAGATGTTATACTGTTACAGGCAGAGAGTAAGAAAATGTATTCATGCAATTTATATTCATTTGTTCATTTTTCCATACCCCTTTAACCATTCATTCATTCATTCATTCATTCATTCAGCTTCTCACTTTGTGGTATCATTATTTTCATAATGGATACTTTGTAGTCTTTAAAATAAATGGTATTGTGTATACTCTCAGATGCATTATTATATTCTATCTCTTTGTTTTGCTTTTAGATGATGTTGAAATGCAAGGATAAAAAGTGGTACCAGTTCTGACAACACATTCTCAAATGCATCTCTATAACTTTACCTTGAAGAAAAATCTCCTTTTCATTAACTTCTGCAGGACCAGCAAAGCTGGAAGGGTGTCAGCCAATGGGTACAGATATTTCCTAGCACAAATTATGCACTGTTTTACCTCAGTCATACAGCTTTAACTGAGGATCGTTGTATTTAAAACTGACACCCACACCATGAGGGTGTTTGCGCACTCGCGTGTGTATGTGTGTTATCTGTGGGCTGACTGGGAGCTTGAGAACAGAATTGATGGCAAAGAGAACACATGGACAAAAGTAGAAAATTTGGTATCAAAAGAGCAGGGGCAATGCAGGATCTATCCTGTGTTAATATTTCATATGCCAAAAGTTTTGTGCTATTGTTGTTGCTGCCAGTGTTTCATCCTCCTCCAGGAGGCTGCAATAAATCAGGGGTCCAAGAGCTAGAATAAAGTTCATTCTATGGGACTAGTAGTAACTGATCTACACCTTTCCTCCTTAAAAGCACATCCATAAAGCTATCTGGAGATGACTTATTCTGCTACCATCTCTGATCTGATAAACTGGAAATAACATGAGCTCTATCTTGAATCTACACATAGTTAATATAGTCTCTTCTTGGACCCCTGATCTAATAGTATTGTCTTTGCAACTTTATATTGTTGCTGCATTGGGACTTCATGATAAACCATGGCATGCTTTTGCTTCAGTTTTTGTTCAACTATAGCTTTGTTTGCACTCAACAAGATTACTTTTTAATCTGTGGTTTACTAGTCTGAAACAAGCCATCTTCATAACTCAGTTTGAAGTTAGCCTGTTTCAATGAACTCTAGGTAAGACTGACCACAGATTGACCATACAGCATTAAATTGCTGTTAATCAAACATGAAACCTTCCAATTTCATATGGCCATACCAGAGAAGCAGAAGAAAGGAACATGTAAGCTCAAGGCTTGCTGTAGCTCATTTGTCCATGTTTTTTGTGATGTCCAAATGCAGCCAGCATCAAGTACAAAATAAGATGATAAGTTCTTTTGCATCATAAAAACACAAGTGATTGACCTGCACATCATGCTAGAAGTTTTCATTTGTGTTACAGCTGTCTAATGTGAAAAGTAAAAATATCTCTTGCAATGATACATATTTGTCATCTTTCAGCCATATATATATATATATATATATGTATATGTATATGTATATGTATATGTATATATAATTTTCCTGCCAATATAGCTGGATCAATTTATAATTTTTTTACATGGTTACAAATTTAATTCATGCTGTACAACTTATTTTGTGTGTTTAACAGAATGTATTTGTGTAAGAATTTAAATATCAGGTATGTAGCTAGCTTACATGCCCAATCAGGTAAAATTGTCATGAGTTCGGTGTTGAACTCTGAGATACAACTTTCACAAGTTATCAATTGCATTGTACTAAAATATATTCAGGAAAAAACAGAATTTAATTTAAAAAATGGTTTCTAAGTCAAACCCATCAGCAAAGAAGTTGGCTCCTTAATCCTGAGTATGCTTACTTGGAAACGTGTCTTTTAATTTGAAAGGAATTTTCTTCCATGTAAGTGCCCTTTGATTCACTGCATAAATTACACAATAAAGTTAAAAGTCAGAGTGGATTGTTTTCAAAGCACTCAATATTTTACCATTTTAGGAACTGGTAGATTCTTATGTAGATTTGTACGAGAGGAGGGATTTAAGATGTGCCAAACTGAAGCAGTATATTTTTAGGTAATAAAGGCTGCGCCAAAGCCATACTATAAAATAAAATAATTTATTTTAAAATATTTAGAAAAATACATAATTAAGAAATATTGTCATGTTGGAAATCAGAAATAGTGACTAATTTGTCATCATTTGCAAACAGCCTTAATTAGTTTAGGCTTTATTTAAGCAAGTGCCAGTATATGGCCATTCAGAGGCTTGAGTTTTATTTTTCTAAACACTTGCCCAAACTGTGCAAATGTTGAATGAATTATTTGATTTGCATGACTGAAGTTTAAGCCAAAAGAAAATTTCCCGATGTTGGTTAAGCAATGGTTTGGCTTAAAATATTATTTAGATATGCATTTATCTGTAATATGGTTCAGTCCAGGTTAAAAGTTACTGACTGGCATTGTTTAATGAAGTCTTTTAAATAAATTAGAACTACTTCTGAAAGAATATGATTTAAGAACCCTTTCATTTAATGTAGCTAAGCTCTTTCAGTCTGGTTACAACTCTGGGTGGGCAGGAGTAGATTCTGCAAGCTGCAGGAAAATTGAAATCTCTTTCTCTCTTGGGGTTACTAATGTATTTTACTAGTATATTTAAAGCATCAGATTATTACCTCTCTTCAGTGAAGCTTTGGGTAAGGATGCTATGAAATTCAGTTAATGTATCAGAGAAGAAAATTTCAATATTCCTGCAAGTATGGAATACCTTGAACATCTGTTGCAGCAAATGGTTGTTGCCAAGATTTGAGCCAGGTCTAAAACTACTTGGTTGTTACTACTACTACTTATTATTATTATTATTATTATTACACCTGTCTGGACATTTAATTATAGTACGGTTGTGGGGTGTTTTAAAGGTATAAAATAAATTTCCTGAGTTTATAAGAATACATTAAGATCCATAGGCCAAATTTTTAAAAGATATGCAATATAGACGTAAAAATGTTAACAACTGTACTTATTTATTATTGTAACTGTTCCCTATGCATTAGCAATTTCATTTGTCAGTTGCTAATTTTTGTTGTACAAATAGTATGATCTAGCTAAAATCGTTAAGCTTTGTTGATTTCTGATGGAAACATTTAAGCACATGCTAAAACAATACCTATTGATTTCTTAGAGCTTACCTTGGCTTGATTGCATTTTGCAATCAGAAGCATAAACCCCAATACACTTAACTGAAACATGATTTCCTTTTAAAAAGGAAGGAAAAATGTTTCACAGTTACAAATAAGTAGAACAATAATTCTTCCAATTGTAGAAGTGGCTGAAAAGAGAATGCTATAATGAATCAGGAATTAATGGCTTCAGCATTCTTTCATAAGAAATGCTGGAAGTGGTCTACTCATTCTGAAGATACCTTATTCTGAGGTGATGTGCATTATGCATTTCTGAGCAAGTATTTGATAGATGACAAGCTTCATGAAGGATATGTCAGCAAACATACCTTCTAATATGTGTTTGTGCATTTTATACCCAGGAATCAAATAAATTAACTAGAAAATATTGGCAGAAATTGGACTTCAGCAAATATGCCATTTTACTAGTTCTATTCATTTAACGTTTGTCAATTCTCCTTGAAGCAACATACAGTTGTAGGACAATTTGCTTTGTTTTCAGAATTTCTTTGATGTAGTATTTGGGAAATTACCATTACCTTCTTCATTTGTATTTCATCTGGACAAATAGTCAGAATAAGGCTGTGTATGGATAATACATTTTACAGACTTGGAAACAATACTGGAAATGTTTGGTGGCTATGTCATATTGAGGTAGGCATCCTAATGCTCTCTGTAATGCATGGCCAGTAATCATAAATTATAAGCTTTATATCCAAATTATATAAGGAGCACCAAGTTGTATACACCTAGCATGCACGTTTGTTTTTGAGGCCTTCCACAACTATTATCCAATTGATTTGGGATATTTTTCATAATGCTGTGGTGAGCCATCTCATATTTTGAATGTTGATGTGAAGAAGGAGGAACTTTTGGAGTTGATGAAGTTTCCTGAAAGGTTAATTGTAGTTTATTAGTGGTGAACACTTATTTGCCAATCCATTCATGCACCATTAAAAACAAAACTGTTCTCTTCCTAGAAGTAGTGGGGTTGTCATGTATACACTCAAATGTGACAAGTATGACAAAGAAAATTGCATTAAAGAACCTAACTATAAATTTTGTTTTCCTCTAGTTACATAAATAATGTCACTGTTTCTAAGGTTATTTTTAATGGTGTTGAAGCAACAGTTAATAGGGTCTGCAAATTCATTTAGAAGATATTCTGGATAGAAGAATTAAGAATAGGAAGCTACTGGGGAATGTGTAAGAGGTTAATGTGCAGTTGGAGATGTGATACAATGATAAGGGTACTTGAACACCTTGATAATATTTGAGACACTAATTAAAAAATTAACAAAATGGGGAAGCATGTTTTAATTCACAAAATATGTCCTGTATTTTTCCTGGCACATGGAAGCTGGAAAAGCCAAAACAAAATACACACATAAATACCCCCGCAATATGCTTGCTCATTTTGTTGAACTGTTGTGACTGCATTGGTTAGTGACAGAAATGTATTTCACGTAAATATATATAGTCTTTAAAAGTCAGTGGAAGGAAATGTAGTTTTCCTTGTGAAGGAAATGTGTAGCTCAGAACTTTTTATATATGGAAGTAGAAGTAGTAGCTAAAATAAGGAATTTAAAAAAAAATAATCCAGCATTGTTTTTTACCTGTCACAACTGTGCAATTATTAAACTACTGATTCAGGGGCTCATTCCCCCACAGCAAGGACAATTTGGTGGCATTGCTCAAGAGAAATAATCATCTATATGTAGCCCAGGGAAATTGCTGCTACTTGTCTTTCATGTAATATTAACACGTTTAATTTTAATAAACTGAAGACACAATTCTTCAGTTAGAAACTGCCAAACTGTAACTCCTGAATGTTTATGTAAATATTATTTCAAGCAAGTCTGAAAGTGTGAGTCCATTAGCGCTCATTATAACACATTAAGAGTAAAGTGACTATACTGATTTGTATCAATAGTCTTCATATGATTTAATTATACATTTGTTGCTTGAGGTATTTCCTTCATGTGACATCTCTATATTAGAAAGCTATAGCCAAAGGTAATTTTGATGCAGTGACTTCTTTTTTGCTTTCTATAGCACTGATCTTATCTGAACTATAAACTTGAATTTCTTTTCCTTGCACCTTAAGTATTGCAAGCTTGAGTATTTCATTCTTTTCTATATATAAGTTTTAAATTCTATGTAGATAATATCATTTAGAAAATTAATTTCAGCAAACTTCCTGCCCGTACACAGAGTTCTATATCTTCTGATGTATAAACAAGTTCCTTGTGGATAGGAGCTTCCAAGCTGATGAAGGAAGAAGGTTTTCAAGACTAAAGACTGCAGATATGGACCTGTTTCCTTCATTGAAACAATAGACAAGTAGAAAGTGCAGGAGGTATATTGAAACTACAGGGATCAGGAAAAATTAACTAAAATAAACAAACAAAAGCTTTAAAACACCAGCAACAACTGAAACACTTTCAGATTTGTTTAATGGTCACCTGGAGCTGCAATGTTGTCCATAATAAATTCAGCACAGGTAATCATGGCTAAATTGGAGCCATGGTGATTATTTATTTATATGTATAATGTCATAAGAATATAGTTTGTTATCAAATCTAAGGATATTTCTTTTAATTAAAAAAATTGTGTTAAGTTTGTCAAAGAAAATGTATATAAGAAACATAAAAAAGTTAATTCAGCTTATAAGAAAAAAATCATCTCATGTGGAGATGACAATAAGCATACCCTTTCTGATGAGAAATACTTCTGGCCTAAAGCAACTTTATGATATCATCTAAGAAAACTGCTCCAAGAGAAGAATGTTTAGACATATACATGATCCAAATGTAACATCATATTGAAAAGCAGCTTGTTGGATATCCATTATAACTCTTGTTTTCCATGAGTATATCTCTCTATCTATGGAACACTAGAATTTTCTGGGAAGTGGGGTGGAGTTGTCAGTCAGCCTTTTAAAATAAAATTCCAAATATTAAAACTGAATTCCATTCATTCTATTTTATTTTGGTCAGCTACAGTTTTCCTTCTGTATTCTGAAATATTTTCTCTCTGTTTTGTATTCACTGGTATTTGTCTTCAAAATGTTTTCTTAAACACGGATTCCCGTGGTTGGTGAATCATCCCATTTTGTTAGTGCTCTGATGCATAGAGATGGAGATATGACTGCTCTAGTTGTGGTGTGCCTAATGACTGAAAAATACACATTGCTTGCCTTCATTTATTGTGCAAATTCTCAGCTGCACTTGCTCCCATAGTCTAGATATTTATCTGTACAGTAGTGTGAATTTCTTTTTCCTTGTGAATGTTAGTGTTGTTACGACCAAAAATAAAGATCCTGTTAAGTGACTTTTATGGTTGGGGGAGGTGGATGGTAAACAGCTAATGTTCTGTACATGTGAATTACCTGAACTTAAAAACTGCTTAATGTACATTGAGAATCAAATCAGGAGTGCATGAATATGTTTCCTATGTAAACATGTTTGTTTGAATTCCAGAGATCAGTGTGCTTTCAAACTAATTTGAGGCATAGTCTTGGTTATAGAAATCAAAATGCATCTAAATGTGTATTGGCATTTTTCATAAATGCATTTAGAAATTAGTATTTCTAAATGTCAAGCAACTGTATGTTTCTTCTTGACCTTTACATTTTTACAGGTTATTAAGTCTGATTTTTTGATAAAATCATGGCATCATCCATGGAGTTATTATTTGATATTGGGTGTTGCAAAGTGGAGAAACTGAATGGTAACTCCTCTTTTAAAAATGTGTAAATAAACTGTAATTGAGTTACTTAAACTCATATGCTGCTATTCATATTGGTTAGATCTAGGAAGAACACCCTGCTTTCTAGTATTGCTTCTGTTTCATTAAGCAAGCACCACTGGGGGGAAAAAAAGGAAGAATATCAGTAAATGATTCTACCATTCATTGGGAAAGCATGCTTGATATAGAACTTCTAGCTTAATTGTATTTTGCTCTCTGTACATTGTGTATTTCATTTCATTTTATTTTATTGTCCTCTACCATTTTAGTCTTGCAGAGCCCCACTGTGTGTTCTGATGATAAAACTGGGAAATGCATTTTAGGATAGGGTTGCAGATTCATCCGTCTACAAACTTAGTTTCATATGAACGGTAAACCATACCATTACAAATGGAAATGTTAGATTGCATAATTTTACTTAATGTACTTGATTCTAAACTATGTCATAACATTAAAATTAAGTACGGGATATTTTTGTAAATAAAAATACCTGTGCAGTCGGTATTTTAAAAAGGAAAAAAAATGTATATTATACATTAATGTTTCAGAAAACAATGTTCATATGTGTATATGAATGTGTCATTATGCTGAAGGGCTCTGACTGGGCAAAATAAACTATTCAAATCTCTCCTGAAACAAAACTAGCTTTTGTTTCATGCATCGTTAATGTATCCTTAATGTGATAGACTCTTGAGGGTCCATCCAATTTTCTTATGCTTTCAGGAATTTGTTTCTGTAGAGCTGTTAGTTTGAGGAATAGCTAGAACAAATGTCTTAATCATTATGCAGTCCAAATGCCACGTTTACTTTGAAAAAAGACCTACTTTGAGACTAGGGTTAAGTGCAAGTATGTTTCTGTTATACTGTAGCCTTACTGGTAAGTGCATGATAATATAAAAGAATTTTCCCATAGGGTATCTCTAGTCTTAGAGATGTCATTTGGAGCTTGAATAGTCAGGCCTTTGGGGAAAATATGGAAGCTTAGAGTTAACACACAATACTTAAAGCATATAGTTTCCACCTAAAATAACCACTGAATTCAATGACAGTGCCATTTCTGAAGATAATATAAAAGACTGAAAAAAGATTGCTCCTACCAATATCTTCTCAAAAGCCTTTCCATGATGGCTCATGCGATAAATGGCTAGTCACAAGTGTAGAATCAACACTAAAATGTCTATCCGCCATATAAAGCTCCTAGAAATTTATTTTAAAACTTTACCGTATTTCTTGGAACAGGTCAAAACTGTATACCATGAATAAAACAGGCATTAACTGTTACTGAAATAAGCTACTTTGCTGCTGTAATTTAACACCACTTCCTTCAAAGAAATACAAACATTTCAGCCAAATAGTTACTAGAATTAATTTTTACATCCATTGGTGAAATTTTCATATTACAGGAGGAGAAAGATTTTAATCCAAGTGGGTATGTTGAACAGCATGGGTGCTTCTACTAGCAATACCTAATAGTAATATGGTAAAAGTGTGATCATGCAAGTCATCTCCAAGAATGGTAATGCTTTTAATGCATTACTTTTTTTAGCCTAGAACAGGTTGGAGTTAGATCATCATGGGGAGAATCTATCTATGTGGTCACTAGGAGTCAAAAAGAACTTGATGGCACATAATCAATTTTTCCTCCAGACCTCAAGACAGCACAATTGGTTCTCCCCTGTCATTTTATCATCACAACAGCCCTATATTTACTTATGCTTAGAGATTATTTCATATCGACTACAGTATGAACACAACAGTAACATTTTATTGGCAATATGATTTGTCCCTTCTGTGTTCTCCAGTACATAGCAAAAATTCTAGCATATCTGAACTTATTTTGTCATTTTTGTATTATGTGGTTCTGCAGTTTTTCAAATCATATTTCTCTGTGTTTGGAATCAGTGGATAAGGTTACATACTAAGGACGTGCAAAACTAAATGTTATATTCCTCCTCTGGAACACACCAGCCTAGCTGTTCTGGAGGCGGTCCAGTTTTCTGAATGTCAGTCTTCTGAAATGGAAGCAGTTCACAGTGTTCTGAATGTGGTATTCAGACAAAGTAGGCCTATTGTGGGTGGATCTTGTTTGGAACAATACAAACCACTGCCTGTCCAGAAGAACTTCCAGAAAACTACCAGATCAATATAGTCTGAAATTGGTGTTCACTGGAATATTCTTTCCAGAACATTTTGTTTTGTATATGCCTATTCTCTTCATACACAAATGAGAACATGCCTTATAGAAGGATTTAGCCAATTTGCCCATTTATCTCAGTATTTTCAGTATTGATTAGATGTGGCCCTTCAGCATTTCAGGATGTTTTTTCCTGCTCATCTGAAAATAATAATTCAGTATGGAATTATTTTTGCATGCAAGTGTGTGGTCTACCACTGAGGGCCTATCCTTTTCAATCTTGCTGAACAGTTATCTATTCTGCATATAGATAGTTGATATAGAATGACAATATTTAAGAATGCATAACTGCAGTTGAATAGCTTTGACAAATTACACAGATACAACTTTTCCTGAGAGTCGTCTATATTCTCTGCTTCTGTGGTCCTCACAAGGTGAAGGGGAGTCATCTGCTTATCATTTTATGAAGCTATGGGAAGAGATGGTCTACATCCAGCATTCCTCAGATTTGGGAAGACTTTGAAATTAAGTTTATTTATTTATCAATTTTTTATCACTGCCCATCTCCCCCCCCAAAGGAGGGACTCTGGGTGGTTTACAATAAAAACAAAGTTGAAAGTCAAAACAGTTATAAATACAATAAATACAATAATAAAATATAAAATCTAGATGGCTGAAGGTTCTCTATCAGTCTGTAAGTATAAGGGCCGTTCTAGGATTGTTCTAGGGTGCCAGCCATCCCCAGGAGTGGATATTCCTCTTCCCTTCCAGGCCTGCTGGCAAAACCAGGTTTTTAATTTTTAAGGAAGTCCAGGAGCTAGGAGGCCTGTCTCACCTCTGAGGGAAGAATGTTCCAGAGGGTGGGAGCTACTGCAGAGAAGGCCACTTCCGAGAGCCCGCCAGATAGAGTTCTTTTATGGATGGGATCTGTAACATGCCCTCTGCATGACCGGGTGGGACAGGTCGATGTGATGGGGACGAGTCGGTCCCTCAGGTAACCTGGCCCCATGTGATGTAGGGCTTTGAAGGTAATAACTATCATCTTGAATTGGACCCGGAAGCAGACTTTTCCAACTTGTTGATGATTCGTAGTCCTGTTTCATTATCTAATAATTCAGAGCCACTATCATGTGTTGAATCAATGGCTGGATGACACAGGCCTAAGTTTAAATGTCAGTAGCTTACTGAGTTTATCCCAGTCTCTGAGACAGACAACTGTACACCTTCTATGATATGATACAAGGGCTTTCATCGGTACTCCTTTTTCAAAAGTGTAGGAGAGATGTAGGTTGGGTATATGGTATGTAATGTATGAAAAATGGTATTTGTCTGCCCTAGTATGTTTTACCAAAAAGGCTTGAACTGAGATGTGGCACAATTTAGCTTAGAAACTGATGGCACTCAAAATACTACAGTTGTCGCCCCACCTGTAAGGAATATTGTAGTATTTTCACAGGATTTTAGTGAAATTCCATGATCAATATGTTTTTAAACTTTCAATCTTTTCACAATCTTGAATGGTGATTCAAATGAGGCATTGTTGTCCATGTACTACTAGAGAGTAGTAAAAAGTAAAAGAATCTGCTAAAGATGTCATATTTGGAAGACACTATGCAGACCAGAGTAGGCCTTTTCTTATTCTAGTTTCCTATAGAATGTATTTAGCAATCAAAAATTGCTCTTAACATTAGATAAAGGAATGTATCCTAAATTGTTGAAGTTAATTATTGATTTTTTTTTTTATGTCTTAGCCTCAGCAGGTGGCAGCACTTAGCTGACTTTGGCTAATCTAGAAAGCAAGCACAGTTGACCTTAGTTAGTGGTTAGTTGGGAATTTATCTGGGAAATCTAAGGCTTCCCTTTTACTGGGAAGTAAAAAAATATGGGAAGAAAACATTGGCAGATCACATCCATATCATGCTATAATGGGAGATCCTTTCAAATTTTAAACATTTCAGTTATTAAAAATCATTTACTTTAAAAAAAACCTTTTATTTCTAAGTGAGAAAACATTTAAAAACTCAATTTTATATGAATGCCAGAGAATGGTTAAAAGAATGGCAAAAAAAACCTGTTGGGATTCCAGCCACTCATTGATCCAATTGTTGCTATATTCCTGTTGGATGGAGAGTGGACTTCTTGGTTCACTAAGCCACATCATGAAAGTTGCACATTGTTTCAAGCAACAAGCATATAGTGATAAACATGAGTTTCACAGTTAATATAAGATTGTCAAATGGTATAATTCTTGCTAAAAATCTTCCTTAGTACAGCAGACAGAAGTAATGGTTTGCATATTCTGGATGCCCACATTGGTAACATGGACTAGTTCAGATTTTAAACCATCTGGAACCAAGCAAGGTTTTGAATGGCACCCATATTGCTATACTATTGGTAGTATGTCATTTTGTACTTTTCAGAGGAAGTGCAACAAGGTATGTGAATGTTATTGAGAGTTTAATTAAAAGTTAATTTGAATTACAAGAAGCTCCAAGACAATAAATTTAAAAGCATACCCAAATTACCCAAGTTGGATTTCTATATCTCATAATTTAGCTTTGCAGACTACCTATTCTTTTTTATTAGCTTATACTTCATTCAAGATTTTTATTTTCATCTCATTTCTCTTTGCCTTTGTCCAGCTTTTTATTTAATTATATAAGATCAAACACTTTCAGTGTTTGATCTATTATAATTCAGAATACCAGAATAGGCAAATGGTTGTCATTTTGAGAAACAAAAATCCTCTAGTTCAGCCTTTGGCCACAGGGTGGCAGCCTTATTCAACACTTTTTACTATCCAAACCCATTATTTGTACAATTGGTGCCACAAATACTTTTTTGTTCCACGAAAACAGTATGTGTATTTCTATTTGCTTCATTTCCTCATATGAAAGGTTATATATTTGATTCCCATCAAATAATTCCAAATTATAACTAATATGCATAATGTATATAAAATAGTAGTATTCAGCTTAGAATGGGAGTTTAAAAAGTCTGGCTAGAGCAATTCTAACATTGGGGAAAGCTCTTAATGAACATCTTACAAACCTCAGCATTCTGCCAGGCTCCTGTTGAAAGAGAGGAGGAGTGCTTGGATTCCTTTAGTATTTTCTGTGTGTATTAATATATCACCCAATTGACCATGAGTATTTTTAATTTTTAAAAAACACTCAACAGTAGAATCTAATGAACACTTTACATATTAGGTTTTGATCTGAGGTCGAAAGAGAACCAGTGAACATACCAGGCAAACTTTCTTTAGGAAGGTGTTCCACAGACAGATGCCACCATAGCTTATAAGGATCTTTATAAGCTGTTTGTTGTGCCATTGCTGACAGTTGCGTGTGGAAAATAACTTCTGAAAATTAATTTAATCAGCCAGAAATATCTGGAAATAGTGCTCTTTCACAAAGCATTTAGAACTTAAAATCAAACCAGCACTTTGAATTGGGTCAAAAGATTGACTGGAAGCAAATATTAAAATCTGTCTTGAAATATGTATATTTGAGATACTGACTCTAATGCAATTAATGTTTGAAACCTTACAAAACAAAAGAGGTCACATCAGTGTTACTAGTGATACTGAGATGAATGAGGTGGATTTAAGGTGCCCCAACAGCAATGAATGGTTTGTAAATCAGTAGTAAGTGCTGACAAAAAAGAGGTTATGATATATGGCTTATTATATATAGAAGGGTAGAAGCATTTCTGCATCATTACTATCAAACATTTATGTTCCACAGACAAAAATAAAATGGGGATTTCCATTTCATAGTAGATAATTCTCTTTTCACAATACAGTGTATTCATTTAGTCATGGTCATGTTTTGTTGGAACAATATTTCTTCTTTAAAAAAACATTTATTGGCAGAGTTTTCTTTTTATTTCTGTCACTTTACTGAGGTAAAGTGCTCAGTAAATGCTATACTAAACAATTTTATTGTGTGATATGCAAAAAAAAAATGGTCTGAAGAATTAGAGAAGTTTCATTTT
Source organism: Candoia aspera (assembly GCF_035149785.1). Lineage (NCBI taxonomy): Eukaryota > Metazoa > Chordata > Lepidosauria > Squamata > Candoiidae > Candoia > Candoia aspera. Next base: position 86,967,869 of record NC_086153.1, on the reverse strand, counting down.
TAAAAAGTTTAACATCCATTTAATTTTGAGTTTTCTGGTTAAAAACTTATCTGATGCAATGAATAAAGGCAGAAATTAATCTAAACCTCTATAATGGGTTGATGTTCGTTACACCACATACCCCTTCTGCAACAAAATGAATCCAGTATGGATCCCATCTATCATAATTATTTACTTTGAGATAGTATCTTCAAATAGCTTTTAAAAACACTCCTGTGAAACTCCCAGACTATTTACACCTTTTGCATTTCACAGGTCTTTAGAGCTCCATTAAACAACTGGTGTTAATTAGATTGTGTTGTCAATTATGCCAGACACTTTCCTAAACTCTAAAAGCATCTAATTAGTTAGGCTAGAGAATACATTCACTGATAATATTTTCTGGTTATGGACACACAATCTACTTTTTAAAAAACCTGATGAAATCCCAGATTTCTACTTTATTGTTACCGCACAGTGTGTTTTGGGCTACTTCTGTTTCCTCCCATCTACTCATCTAGCTATTCTAGATTGCTCTCTTACAGGGATATCTAAGACACTCCAGTGAATAAAATACCACAACCCTATAAAATATCTAAAGCCTACACCCTATCAACTCAGTTAAGCCCTGACTTCAGTTTAGGTAGAGTGAAATAGGCTGGAGCATTTTACACCAGATGCTACTTAGATAAAGAATGCCTTTTCCTCCCGTATATTAATATGAAAAAAACTTTTTTAAAATCAGGTGCACATTGTAATAAGTGGAGATCTATCTTCATACAAAGTTTACTTTCTGATGCAAAGTTCAGTCAGTAAGTGTTTAGTTTTACTAACTGCAGTTTTTGAAACAAATTGTCATGCTCTCAGATCAAACATTCCCAGAACATCTGATCTGACTCGCATGCATGAATGGAGTCAACCCGGGTTGAGACTTGTGAGTCAGTAGAAATGGGAGGGGAGACAAGCCAGGAGTGTGAAAGCATCTTGTTTGGACTATCTCTGGCATCCAAGGTCAACCGGCAGAGACATCTGCACAGAACTGAATGGACTGGCATGGAAAGAGGGGTTGCATTCTGAAGAAGGGGGAGGGGGTTGAATTCATTAGACTTTAATTTGGGGAAAGCGTGGAAACTTTTATTTGCAACTTTTCTCTGTACTGCACACTACAATATCATTAAAGAGATTATTACTTAGCATGTAAACTGAGTGGCAGTCATTACAAATGTCTACATCTCATTCCCATTGGAATTATCTTTGGTGATTCCACTAGTAACTGTCCTAACAGTCAGAAATCACGCTGAGACGAGGAGTAGGTCTCTAGTGTTTGTTACTGCTACATAAAACAGAATCCTAACAAACTGAAGAAGCGTGGGAAAAACCCAGACAGATAAACCCCAAAGGTTAAGGTGGGTCTGATCTGTGTCTCTTTGAATGGCTGCTTAACTCCTCAGTACTATGCATGCGTTTTCCCCCCTGGATAGAGGCCCCCTCTTGCTCGCCATCAGTACTCATGACAGTAACAAAGCTTCTATTATATTGTGAGTCTTTTGCTTCACTCTGTTTAACAGAGGAAGTAATTTGCCTATAATATTTACATGAGAATGTTTTTATTGAATATATTTAAATTCCCTCTTAGAGTATCTACTCTGAAGTTGGTTCACAAAAACATACCAGTTACAAGTTATTAAGCCATACATTCAATTATCTGAAAAACTCTCAAAAAATAAGGTTTCCTCATGGTGGCTCATCCTTCTTAAAGCCAGAAACTGGAAAATGATAGTAAAGCTTTAATACTTTATTAAAGGGACACTGTTTTGCTCCTTTAATACCAATAATATAACAATAGCAATTAAAATGTAAATAAATTTTCAGATGGAGCTGTTATGGAAAAAGCCCTCTTCCTTTTATTCAGTGCCGATAGTCTGGGTGAATCCAGGAACTATACTGTTGGATAGGGCCATTTAGGTCCTTGAGTCCAACTTACCTGCTCAGTGCAGGAATCTGAATTAAAACATCCTGGCAGAAGGTTGCCTTGCTTCCACTTGAACACATCAGTGAAGGGGAGACCACCACTCTCTGGGTAATTACTTCCATTGTCTTACGAAGTTTTTTTTCCAATATTCAATCATGCCTACTTAAATATATTACTCTGTATTCTGGAACAATAAAAAACAGCTTTTGAGCTGCTTCTGTAAAATATCCTTCCAGGTGTTTGAAGAATGCTGTCATTTCCCATCCTCCCCCAAGTTTTCTGAAGTTAATATTACCCAATTTCTTCAAACCCTCTTTATAGGCCTAGTTTCTGTCCTATGATCATCCTTGTTACCTTTCTCTGAATATATTCCACTGGACATAATGCTCAAGGTGTGGTCAGACCAAATTCTTAAATTTACATTTGTCTTTTTTGCAGCCCCATCATACTCCCAACTTATATCTAGTTCATAGTCTATTAGTATTCCAATACTATTTTTGTAAGTACTGTTACCAAGCTAAGTATTCCCCATTCTATGCATTTGATTTCTGTTCCCTTTGTTAAGTTATATAGCTCTGTTAAATTTCATTCTATCATATTCAGCCTATTTTTCTAATCAATCAAGGTAATTTTTAGTCTTCTAGGTGATTAAGTTCTCCCAACTTTTTGTCATTTGCAAATTCCGTCTCTTCATCTAGTTTATTAGTAAAAATATTGAAGAGTACAGAACTTAGGCACTTCACTCAATACTTACCTTGATGAGGACTCAGCATTGAACATTCTTGGAGTATGACTTTCAGGTCAGCTATGTATCCACTTAATTGTCATGCTATCCAGCCTACATTTAATGTAACTCATCAGAATGTCATGGAGTACTTTGTCAGCTGCTTTGCTGAAATCAAGATATTTCTCTATATTCCACAATCTGCCAAGGAAGTTATCCAATTAAAAATGAGGTTATTCTGGCAAGACTTTTTATTCACAAATCCATGCTAACGATCTCTTTATTATCTGCTCCAGAACATCCCAGATATTGATGCTTGATTTACTGGCTTGCAGTTCCTGCTGAATCTACCCTTTCCCTCCTTTTGAGGCAAGGAACAGATACTATTTGCCTGGGATTTTTACTTTTCTCTAGGATTTCTTAAATAATATTGAGTCAGATAATTAGCAAGTCTCTTTGGTATAGAATAACCTGCACATTTAAGCTCATTTAAAGCAAACAGGTATTCTCTGTCTATGTTCTATCAGTCTCAAGCTTCAGTTTTGCCCCCTTCATTCTACTGTCCACAGAAGAGCCTCAGAAACAACAAGGTAACATTTTACATAGTCCTTCATACAAACTGCACCCAAATCACATTCAAGGAAGTTAGAGTAATCTCACGAGCACTGATTCCTATTTACTAAAATTGTAACGAAATAAACTTAGGAATGTCACTTATTTACATTGTGGAAAGCACACAGATTTAAGCCATTTTTCTAGCACATGGTTTAGATACAAATATGTCATAGATACCTACAATTTATCCATTCCTTCAAGAAGCAATTTAACTGTGCTGAATTGGATCTCCAGCAGTATTCAGAATGTCTTTCAGAATTGAAAGCTAGCCCTCCCACTTTGTTCCCTCCTGAATCTCAGTATTTATACTGAGTTTTCACTGATGTTAGTCAGCCATCTCCAGCTACAGTGATAAGAGGAAGAAAACAACCTTTTTTGAGCCCTGTAAAATCACTGGCCTGCAAAACTATTCAGTATGGCCTCTGTTGCATACATGCAAGCAACATGAGGCAACAGTGCAGTTACTGCCTCTTCAGGAATTGGTGGTAGAATAATAGATGCTAGAATATTCCATTGGTAAGTAATAGCATTCTTTGTTTTCTTCACTCATCTTCCTCTTAATTGTAATTTTTTGAGATAGTTCTTGGTCTATATTGCTTGTCTGAAAGCCAACTATTTCATATGAAATTTATCATATATTCCTGTATCATTTAATTATTTAAATTATCTCATATTGTATATTCCTGTAGCACTTAATTAAATAAATTATCTCATATCTTTATTAATGTATCTGTATCACTTAATTATATAAATTATTGCATAGCTGCATTGTACAAAAGGATTGCTACGCAACAGTTTTTGCATCAAGATGCAACCTTCCAAAACTTACCTTTCATTGAAAGACATTAAGAATCCTTGTTCACACTTAGACTTATAGCCAGCGTTGGTAAAATCACAGCAATTATATGTGGGATTGTTTTGAGTTTACTGGGACCATGACCAGCTTCAGAAGTTGTTCAATGTAAAAAGGATTATCTTAGTTCTGTACAGATGTCCAGGAGAATCTACTTTTCCTCGTAGCCCTCCACCTTCTAAAGGGAGATACCAGAGTTAAACTTATCCTGCAACATATTTTTATTTGAGCTGGAATATCATCTGCGCAATTAGTTTCTTCTGATAAATAAGCAATCCTATATACTCAAATAATGCAAATACACATACAAAATTGCACTTTGTTTACTTTTAAAATAAAATATATTTTGTATTATAAGTTGTCTTACATAAAATCTATAAGCCCAGTGTAAATTTACAAGAAGAATATTATAAAAATAACAACATAAAATTCCAGCAGAACCAGAAACAAATGCTGAAAACACCTTGATTGCTATTCATTCAAAGCTTGGGTAATGTGAAAAATTGTAACTCTATACCTAATATTCAGTGTAGAAGACACCTGAAAATGATGAATAGTAATTCTTTTCATTGCTAGGATTATGGTAGTTTGAATATCAGAACAAAATATTTCTTGGAATCAGTCAAAATAAGTTTTCTTAAAATTAGATAGCAAGAGTTTTCTAGGTATTTTAGATTTGGCCTATTGGTTTGCAACTCTGCAAAAAAACATTTCCAGTGTCTCACTAGGGAAATATTAATTAATCAGTACCCTAAACACCTGCTTGGGGGAAAATCATAAATCTAGTTTAAAAAGGGAAATGGGAGCCAAACAATTTTATTTATATTGTGTTTAAATCACAGTTTAGTCTAATATCTTTCATGATGCAGCAGGGACTCAAATTACATTTTCCTATTAGTATGGTAAATTTCAGTTGAATGTGTAAAGAATAAATTCACCAAAATCCAGTGGATAAATGTACACTAATATTTACCACAGACAGCAGGATTTCTGCACTGTATTTTGAATAGAGCTACCAGATTGGAGCTATGAACATCCAGTTGATCATGAAATGGCAACACAGGTAGATTTTTAACTACTAGGATTGTCTGGAGTTTTGCAGCCCGTATCTGAATTTTGAAGGCTTTGCTCATAGGGTTCCTAATGTGCCTTTGGTAAAAGTGGGAGGGAGAATAACTTTTCCACTAATAACTTGCAGTGTTGTGTGGAAATACATACAGTAGTTTGTTCTTCTCACTTTATTCAATAGGGAACCAGCACTTTAATAGCTAGTACGTGATGGGGTGAGCTCCTGTTGCTAGTCCCAGCTCCTGCCAACCAAGCAGTTTGAAAACATGCAAATGTGAGTAGAATAGGTACCGCTTTGGCAGGCAAGTAACGGCGTTCCGTGTAGTCATGCCAGCCACATGACCACGGAAGTGTCTACGGACAAACGCTGGCTCTTCGGCTTTGAAATGGAGATGAGCACCGCCCCCTAGAGTCAGACACAACTGGACTTAATGTCAAGGGAAACCTTTACCTTTACTAATACTGATTTATTGTGTAACACATCATTACAAAACCTTTCATTCTGGAATGTATTATCTGAGATTGACAACAAATAGAACAGAACAATGCAAGTGAGTTTGGGAAGCAATACCATCTTATATATATTCAAAACAGCCTCAAAATTGTACTCAAGAGTGTTACTCTACATTAGGTTTTTAAAAGTTTACAGATAAGTTTACTGAAAATAATTCAGCCCAGCAGCATATTTTATCAAAAAATTAAACCTTGATTTTTACACACATGGGCTCTGGTATGTCAGAGATCCTTTTTTTTGTGGGCTGATCTGGATGTCAGGTTTTTATTTGCCCCCACTAAAAGCCCCTTCATTGAACTGGAACAGACATAAAAAGCCAGGTGGTTAAAAATGAAATTAATAACCAGCCTAAGAATATATATTCTTCATGACACAAGGGTCATGAAGACCATTTGGAAGAAGAAAAGGGATCTAGAATTTCGGTTTTCCTCCAGACCAGGCCGAGCACAGAAACATCTCTTCTACCACCTGGGAAGGCTCATTGGAAGAAGCTTACACTGTGAGGCTGTCAGGGATCCAAGCAGACTTGCATCTGGTGCCTTTCTTATACTTGGATTTGTACAGTGTCAAAGCAAAGGGGATTAGGTCACTTACCTGCGCAGCTCTCATATTCTATATGAACCGTACATTCACACGGTTTCATACTTCTCCCTGTTACCTATGGAAATATTTTCTGGAAACAAACTATATAAAATGCAGCAGCAGCACTCTTGAAGGGAGAAGGAGTTGCATTTTACATCAGGCAGGTGGAGGCGCTGTGAGCCCAGAGTTGGGAGTGGAAATCAGGTGAGAAAGGATGATACGTACTGAGAAGGGAAAAACACCCATTTAAAGCAAGGAGCTAAGGTCTCTTGCTTGTTTTTCCGTCTCTTCTGGACAACCTGAAGCCCTGCCAGGCCATTTTTGATCCTTCCTCTCCGGCTAATTAAAGTGAAGCATTTGCAAGATGCTTTTCCCCATCTGTACAAGCTTTGCTTTTTCAAGCCAGAGAGAGTGCAAAAAAGAAGCGAGGGAGGGTTCAATGTTATTGATGGCATCAAAGCCTGCTCCTCCTCCAATTTTCCTTTCACAAGGCCAGTTGGGAGCATAGGGTGAAAAGAGGGATGCCAGCCTGGTGCTCTTCCAGCAATATGGGGCAAGGGAGTGGGGTGTGAAACAAGGTCAAGGGTCAAAGTCTCACAATGAGCCTGGCTTTGCCTTTTCTATTCTGTAGCTTGGCGATGCCATTGCAGCTTTGAGAAGCCAGCAGCTCTTACACACCAGTGGCCCTTTTCTTGCCCCCCTTCCTGTCCCCACAAAAGGAGCTGCTGTTGCTGCTGCTATTTGCCCTGGAATCCTTCACACAACTATTCACTCTGCCTAATTCCCTCTGCGGTCTGCTGTCCTTCCCTCTCCCCACACCTTGTATAGGTTGAGAAGTTGTGGTTAATCTGGACTTTGAAGAATTAGGAGAAACAGAAGTGAGTTAAAGTAAGTGGGGCAGAGAAAGTTATGGTGAAACACGCCAGCATACCATGGCAGGAATGATCAAGCCAGCCGCTTCCTCTTTCCTGTAATGAAGGAAATGAAAGAGATGATGCATGCTCATGGTAAATCCGGAATTGGGTGGTATACAATTTTAATCCCCGAATCAAACTATAGAAACTTTCCCCACTTTTTGCTCTTGGGGAGCCAACTGCATCCCCCTCCCACCACAGCCAGCTTCATCACTCAAGAAAATATGTATCTGAATCTGTGGTGGATTCTGGTGCTGCCCCTGGTTCCCAGGGAGAGAACACATTCCAGACTGGTAAGAGACTTTGCAGCCTGGGCTCTGTTGATGGGAAGGTTAAGAGGTTCAACGTAGTTCCGCCCTAGAGCCTTTCTGGGTTATTTTCCCTTAGGTTAGTAATTAGCCTTAATCTGGCAAAATTATGTCTACAAGGTAGGAATAATAAAGAACTAGAGTTGGTATACTGGCTCAGCATGGTTCTTGGCCTGGTTTCCTGACAGAATCTGATGGCTCTTCTTGATCCAAGATTAAAAACTGTACATGAATGAGGTATGAGTAATACACCTGAACACCTACATTTAAAAATATGAGTGTTTACAAACATGATTCCCCACAACAGTAGGTGAAGAGTTCTACAGCAGTAGCAACTTCCTCCCCTTTCCCTTTCTCTGCTCCTGCAAGGGAGATTAATCAAGGGAGGGTGAGAAGGTACCATCAGACAGCAGAGCTCAGGCCTCTGCATACTTGGAGAATTTCTTCTGAATGTTTCAATTTCTGGGGCAAGGCAAAGGTGTGCAAAGGCTGCATCTATTTAGGCTTCCTTGTCCATTTTCTGGGCAGCTAGAAGAGAGGATTGTTCAGAGACAGCCTGCACGTTCACTTCTCTGCAGGGGAATAGCCACCTTGTCCTTGCTCATCTGTACTCTCCCAGCCAGTTGCTTGGTGATTAGGACTGGGCATAACTCTCTTGCCCTTCAAAACATTTAGAGGCCTTTTCCTCATTACCAGTTTCTAGCATCTTCTTGCATTATCCACCTTACCCTGTGCTGATAAATTTGTAATGAAGATAGTCTTTTTATTGCTTGCCACAAGAAAGGCTGGGTCACACCAGTACATACTACAAAGCACTAGTGGGGAAATGGCCACAAAGAGACTAGAGAACAGACTTGATGTATCTAAACCAATTAGGTTCCACTGGAGTTGGGTGGCTAATAAATTCAAATGAATTAATGAATTAATGAATCTCTGTCACCCAAACAGTGTGGGTTAGGGAGGCATCTCTTGCACATCAGCAGTCTTTGCTGGCAAGTCTGAGCTGAATACACAGGATTTGAGCACTTGGATATAATTCCCATGTCTTAATGGAGAGCATCCCTCATGACTATTGGATTAGCAAGATTGTTGGTACCATGGAGAAGGTGAGTGGATGAGCCTTTCCTCATGAGCAGTTAATGTTCCACCTAGCATTCCCTGTTTGAATAAAACAGAAGAGCCACCGTAAATTGTGGTACCACCTCGCGTTCATGGTGTCCTGCTAACTAAAGGCCTTACGAAAGGGCTGCTGATGTTTTCAGAAGGGTGATAATCAATACACAACAGGTCACCTGACCATAGTGCTATGCTTTTTTAATATACGTTGTTGCTATGGTTTGGCTCTGAGCTGGGACAAGATAAAGCATCACCAGGGAGGGGTTGCAGAGGATTCTGGAACAAAAAGCTTAAGTGAGGAAAGTGCCAGCATATGTGTAGAGGCTGATCCTCATACTCTGATTTTAGGGTGTGTGCAATCCAACTTCTTTAATGAAGCATGAAGGAGCAACTGAAGGTGAGAACAGAGGAGTTAGGCACAGCAGCTGCTTTTCGTCGAATGCAGGCTTCCCTGTTCCTCGTGCCCCAACATGGCACTATTCAGGAGTAGAGAAATCCCGGAATTCCTGGCTGCTGCTTTGAGAAAAGCCCTCTCCAATCCTCCTTTCTAGCCGACAGTAATGCTGTGGAAAGGAGAGGTTGTTATTGGCTGCTTACTATTTGGCCTGCACTCTCCCCTCCTAATAACGGTGGCACTTTCGGGCACCTTTTTTCAAATATGCAGAGCCGCCTCCCTTCGTTCGCTGCTTCGCTCTGTGGCTGGCATAACGAGCGCGCGCTCTCTGGAGTGCGAAGCGAAAGGTGGGATTGTAACATAGGAAAAAGGCGGGAGCCTGAAAACTTGATTTTCTGTGCTTTGCTTGGTATCTAGCGAGTGGCTTCTCTGCACCCGTCAAGTCCTGAGAAACAAGGGAAATGGCTTAGAAAAGAAGGGTCAGGGGATGATATGGTGGCTTGTTCGATGAGGAGGACGAGAGGTCTGGAGTTCTCATTTTTGCACAGATTGATGAGCGAGCACGGGCAGCGAGGAAGCTGTTGCATAAACGGGCGAGCGTCTGCTCAAAGCCTCCCGCCCCGCGTTAGCGCGGTCTTGGATTAAAATGTAGGCGCGCAAGCACACGGGAGCACAGCACAGCGTGCTGTGCAAACGGCAGAGCGTGCGCGGCTGAGGGGCAACAACAGGCGAGAAGGGCTGGAAAGGGAACGCTGAGCCGCCAGAGAAAAAAGACTCCAGAGAAAGCAGGGGGCCGTAAACGATTGCCGAGAGAGGCGGTCGCCTGCTTACAGTTGGCGATGGGACCGGGCGGGAAGCTCGGGGGGATGGACGGAGGCTGTAGCCCCTTCTGAGAGCCGGGGACGCCTAGTCTTCGTGACTGAGGAGCTGAGGGACTCGCCGGAAGGTCTGCTTAGCGCGGCCGGAGGTTCAAGGCTTCCATCGCTCCGGGACCGGACCTTCGTTCTCGTCCAAGGGGTGGTGTTTCGCCGAACATGAGTTTCGGCGTTTCTCTCTGCTGATGCCTGTCACGTCTGGATTTGGCTCCTGGGCTTTTCCTTTTCCGCCGGCGGTTCTGCGGGATTTTCCAAAAGTTGCCATTCGCACCTCGTCAGGCCTCCCGGGCTCCCTTCCATCATGTGCGCGAACGTCGTTTACGAATGGTTGAAGACCCTGAAACTCACCCAGTACGCCGAGTCTTTTGTGGATAACGGCTATGACGACCTGGAGGTGTGCAAGCAAATCGGGGAGCCGGACCTGGATGCGATCGGGGTGTCTATGCCACAGCACAGGCGCCGTCTCCACGAAGCCGTACGGAGGCTGAAGGAGGAAGACGAGACCACCGCCGGCCTCTACTTCACCTTGGAACCGCAGCCACCTCGGCGGGGCTCGCCAGGGCCCGAGATCTACACCAGTCGCTTGGGGGAGCAGCACAGTGCCAGGACGTGGAAGGAGCCACCTCGAAAGGTCCCCCCGACGGGTCACCTTCAGGGGAAAAAGGGGGCGCCGCGGAAAATGGGACTCAGCAGCAAGGAGTTGACCACTTACCCCAAACTCAGGCTGAAAATCATGATTAGGGATAAACTCATCCGGGATGGGATCACCCTCAGCAAGCCGCCCTATTCCAGCAAGGTAAGACAGGAGCGCTGTGCCTTAAATCTTGTTGGTGTTGCCGGTTTTCTTGTTCTCGTTGCTACTGTAATTACTTAACTCTCCTCGTTCAATGGAGAACGCACTTTGTAAAGAGTGAACTTTTTCGCTTTCTTGGCAACTTGAGTTTACTTGCTCTAAGTTTGTTTATAGTTAGGAAGTGGGGTTTGTTTTGGTGTTGAAGAAGTCATTTTCTTCCATGTAGAGTTAAAAGTTTGACTGTAGATTCCAGTTTCAGTGTAATCCATTTCTCATGTCAAAATAAATATGAATCTAGGTGGATATCGTAAGTCTCATAATGATTCGGTGGTGTTTCATTATCTTGCACTTATATTGGAATATTTGTGGGAAAAGCGGTATGAAGATGCTAGTAGTGTTTCTTAATATTTCAGTTTAATTCTTGATGGAGGAAAGTGTATCTGATAAGAGTTACCTGAATCTCAAGAGTGTCAGGAGGAAGCATTTATTTATTTATTACACATCTCTGGAGGTGTGTGAAACTAATTGATACAATCAACAAAGAAATCTTGAATGTAGAGAAAAATAATGCATGTTTATAGTTACCGGAAGCTCCCACCCCATTCCTGTACATTATATTCTCAAGTAAGGGGCACTGCAGTGAAAGGGATTGCCAAGAAAGCACATGATATATGACTGCAGGTAATCATCCAAGTTTGCTCTACTTTTATGAAAAAGAAAAAAAAAAAGGCCATGTTAAGTGACCCAAAAGAGGCATTGAGGCTATTGACAATCACTATCAGCTCTGATGATTTTTAAGGAAGTGTCAAGTTCCTGCAATTTTTTTATTGCATTCAATAATTCCTTTGAATTCTTAGACATTTTTAAAATCATGCTTTTGTACAAGGAGCAGACAATTACAGAATGTTTATATTAATAAACCAAATAGCACCGCGTGAGAACTTTAGGTTAATCTATTTTCACGCAGAATTGGTTTATGTGAGTGACAGGTAAAATCGTTATCACAATCCTGTATGTATAATGTAAGTCTATAATATTATAAGCTTTTCACAGATGGGCATGGAGCTCACAAAACATATATTTCACAGTTGTTATGGATAATGGATATGACTAGCCAGCATGCAGGAAAAAACAGTTCTAAATGCAAATAAATGAATGAATGGAAGTAAAAATTTGAAGGAAGAAACATAATGTCAGTCTATCAGACAGAGGTATGGTATAAACTGCGATGAAATGGAAAGGTGTTAAGGAAGAGCTATGTTAGTTGTGAAAGGTATGTCAGAATAATTCGGAAATAATTGTAAAAGGTACACACAGAGCTCAGCCATGCAGTCTATAGGAAAAGAGAAAGACTCCAAATAAGAATATTGTATATTGTGACACTAAAAGATGAGGGAACAAAATATTTCCTTTTACCCCAGTTTTGGACAGATTATAGCAACTCCCTGACAAAACAGAAGAGTAATAGCAACCCATATTCAGTGTACCAGATGTCTCATATGAATTGGCAAACATCATGTGCGAACTCTCATATCCACTGTAAATGAATCATTTTCTGAAGCAATTTGCCTGTTATCTGGTGTTAGTCATAGAACTTTTTAATGGGTCTTTTTCCAACCTAAGCCAGAAACAGAAATGCTCTACTAATAATTTAGTCTGAAATTATTTTTGGATGTACAGGCATAAAAGATAAATCTTGGTAATACATTCTGACTGGACAACATAAAAATAATTTTTAATTCCAATTTGATACTTTTGCGATGGATATTTCTTCCATTAATTTCCTTCTATGATAATGATAAAATATTGTCAGGTGTATCAAAAATGTTAGAAAATCAGAAAATTTTGTTGCTTACGCTTCTTTAAAATACCTTACATTTTTCTATGGAAAATACTTAAAAACTAGTTAGATAGTTCTGTCCCACTTTGGCAAGGAGTTTAATAATGCTGATTCTGATGAATAATGTATGGAATAATTGTTTTACATGTAGCACATTTCAGGCTACTGAACATAAAATAGCTAAATGTCCCTAGTTATTTCATTAAGTCCTATAGTGTTTCGCATTTTTGTGTTTAATATTTCTAGTAATTGAAAATAGCATTCATTTATATCATTTCCTTTTGTATCCTACTGTTCATGAAAAATACCCCAGGATTGTTAAGAATGTAAAACCATCAATTAAAAACATTTTAAAAATAATAGGAGAAAAAAAGCATATTACAAATGTCAGTATAATGGTTACAGTGGGCCACTAATTAGTCATCAATACCTAACAGAGCATGTAAATCTTAATAAAGTGCTAAAAGAAAATGAAGTTAGTGCTTGGCACACTCTACTTTAGATGCCACAACAGAGTGATACTATCTTAAATCACTACCAGGTGTTCCATCCAGTGTTAAGACAAGATCGGCCATCTATCCTCTGTCGTTGTTGGCATCACTCGTAGCCGAGTAAGATTGTCTTTCAGGGTTAAAATCTTAATGGTAGATTTGTAAGTGGCTGTAAAGGCTGTAAAAAATAAAGGCTGTAAAAAAAATCTATCCTCCACCCCCAGAGCTAAGAACACAGGTAGGTCAGATTCCCAGGTTCTAAGTCATGTAAGGCTGAAGTGACTGAAGTGAGAAACAGCTGTTGTATAAATGTGGAACTGATATCGATCTTCAGAGCTTGGCTAGGAATACATTGATTTGAAAAGACAGGAGAATAAGGCCAAGGATTTAAATCCCTAAGTCTCTGTCTCTCTCTGTCTCAATCTTTCTCTCTCTCTCACACACACTTTGGTATTAGATTGCCAAATATGCAGAGTATGTTTGGAGAGGAGCTCAAATTTGGCACACACAGATACATACACAGACTGATTTTGTGACTGTAATCAAAATCTTTATTCCTGGAGCTCTGATTTCAGCAAAAGGCCACTGTCCTACATCACAGACAGACTTGGCTTACCTAAAACAGTTCACTGATGACAATTTACAAAGGGATTTGATCTGCCTTTCTTCCTGCTCTGTGAGTTCCCTTATTTGTTGTTGTTAAGAAAAAGGCTGTCTTAACAAGATCCTGAACTCTATAACTATTAGAGATAATTATCCTTTCCCCGTCATTTCTGAACTCTTAGAATGGCTGCCAAATTGGTTGCTTTGGGTGGATGGTTCATGCCAGAAAAGGACATGGGGTTTGTGATACTTAAGGCCCATCTACACATCAGCTTTGCTCTGTTTTACTTCCATCCTGGAGCTGAAAGGAAATCATGTCAATACAGTATAAAACATGCTTTCCGTACAGTGTGTCCGTAACACACATCCAAAATGAGGCCATGCTGTGCTGCTGTCCACATATGATACTGAAAGGGTAGTGACTGCCCATTTTCCATGGCTGAAATTTGAGTGTCAGCAACCATACAAAAAATTACTGCTAATTGCTGCGTAGAATGTGTGCTGGGGTAGTTCTTACAGGCTCCAGGGGCTCTATCCAATCCCTTTTCTTCTGTTTCTTTTCCAAGGGACTATTGACCTATCAAGCTAAAGAGCACTAAATGGAAGCAAAGAGTTTGCTTTTCTTAACTGCAGTGTACAGATAGTCCTCGACTTACAATCATTCATTTAGTAACCATTCGAAATTATGATGGTGCTGAAAAAAGTGACTTAAACCAGTCCTTGCACTTACAACTGTTGTAGTGTCCCTGCGATCAGGTGATCAAAATTCAGGTGCTTGGCAACCGGCATGTATTTATGACAGTTGTAGTGCCCCGGATCATGTGATCACCATTTGTGACCTTCCCAGCCAGTTTCTGACAAGCAAAGTCAATGGGGGAAGCCAGATTTGCTTAATGACCACTTGATTCACTGAATGACTGGTGATTTGCTTAACGACCATGGTGAAATAGGTTGTAAAATCAAGCGTGACTCACTTAATGACTGCTTTACTTAGTGATGCAAGTTCTGGTCCCAACTGTGGTCATAAGTCAAGGACTACCTGTAGTGGTTATCTGGATTTGTGCAGTCCAAAGGAAGCTGCTACATAAGTATTCTTGAAACCAGAGTTGAAGAGAATAGTTTTGTGTATATGAAAGATGGTATTATCTGTATGGTGCTCTCTGGTACATCCATGTAATTTTTCTAACTTATTATTATTATTGACCTTTCAGTCAGTTGACCTAATGACCTTGAGGTGGCAGGAAAGAGGCAAACTTGTTTCTCAACTGCCATCTAGTAGTCATGTGGAGTTGTACAGCTGAGGAGCAGCTGCTGGATAAACATTGAAGAGCTGGAGTCTGAGAAATCACTACAGGTTTTTGTATTAAATCACAACCTACATATGGCTCTGGTCATCCAAAAGGGTGGGGGAGAAAAAAATGGGTCTATATGGCGAAGCCATATCCATACCAGGTTACATTCTAAAATAAAGCAAACTTTTATAAAGAACATTCCGTGATGAGGAGTGAGGAATCAAAGCTTCACTGAGAACAGTGACCACAGGGAAGGGAATTCTCACCCACCAGTCAGGCAATTGATGCATAAGACCTGAGTCCTTTTAATTACATGTACAATTATGTGGTTTAAAATGAGGATGGGCTACTCTGTTTCAGGACTTTGCACACTCTAGGGCAGGTGGTTAACCAACCAATTAAATTTAAATTTAAAAAATCAATCAAGTGGCTGTGACAAACAGGATTCTGGTTTCACTTGCAGTGAAAACAGCACTGCAGAACCACTGACACTTGGCACTGTGCTCAGGGACAAGATGGAAGGGGTGATCCACAGCAGACCTGCCAGGCCAATTTTAGCCAAACAGATTGGTGCCCCTGAATGCATTGCTTCAAGCATTATTCAGATGCTATGGATTACCCAGATGGGAGGTGGTGTTCCATTCTCCTAGGGAAAATACTACATACATATCTGGAAACCTTGTCAGCCTGCCTCAGCAGTGGGCTTCCTACAAGATGGAGGCTCCACTGTGAGGACATGTCCTCAGCAAATGGTAAGTGGGCATATTATCACACTACGGTAAACAGGCTATGTGGTTAAGTCTTTAGTTCTCCTGGATTTCTCAATGCTTTTGAGATAATTGATCACTGCATTGTTCTGCATTGCTAGCTGGGTAGTTTTATGTTACAGTGGCTCAGATCATACTATACTGTAGTGTTGATAGTTGGATACTTATTGTATTTGTAACTGTTCTGATTTTAACTTTGTTTTTATTGTAAACCGCCCAGAGTCCCCTCCTTGGGAGGGAGATGGGCGGTGATAAAGTTTGATAAAATAAATAAATAAATAAATTTTCCTTTTCATGCCTGCTGAACTTTAATCCGTGGAGTACCATGATTTCCATCACAGTATATCCAGAGGTTTGAATTTGTTTTCTCTGCAAAGTAATCCAGGCAAGAAGCACAACCAGGAGTGCTAGCTCTATCTTTATTGTAAGATTACATTAACGGAATCTTTCAAGACTGAAATTATTTCTCCCTTCCTTTCCTTTTACTCTCTGGAAAACTAAGGAGTGTCCCTTCTGAAATGCTTCCCATCCTCCTCTCCTTCTGTGGGCTCAGATATCTTTTACACACTGGTTGTCCACTCTGTGGCTCTCCCTCCTGTCTCCCAAGGTCATTACCACACACCATTACAGAATTGTAGTGTCTCCAATAAACTTTTGTTGTCATTTCAATTGTGATCCTACCACAGAAAAGTAGACTAGCCTGTATTATTCATGCACTAGTCTACTAAGGGCTGGCTTTGAATGTACTAGGGCTAGGGTTACATTGTCAAATCACCAATCTTATTAGTACCATATCTAAAGACTGTCAGGATATTTCCAGTTCCAATTTGGACTTGTTAATAAAATGCAAAATCAGTTTTGGACCAGTTAATTTGAAGAAACATGTACATCTGCAGATCATCTCTAGAGGCCCTACTTGCCATCCCATCATTAAGTTCCATGGAAGTTGGAAGATCTTATTTTTCCTTGGCAGCCCCTACCTGTAGAATTTTTCTCAGGATAGAACTGCTGGCTTTGTATTTTACTTTTAGGGCAGCTTGAAGCAGCTTACTTGTTTTCTCTTACTTTGCACTAAAAGTGCATGCATTTAGTTGAATTTATGTGTGTTGGTACAACTATTTCACCAAATATAGGGTAATAAAATGTAAAAAAAAAGCCTTCTGATAGAGGTTTACCCTAGGGGTGTAGAAAGCATTTTGGTTTCCAACTATTTGAATTCAAAATGCCCTGTTTCAAGTATGAAACTGTTATTTCATATTTAAAGCAACTGTATGTGTTTGAAACAAGCTGTTTTGATCTGTTTGGAAATGCTTTGAGCTCAAAGCAGTGGTTTCCAAAAAGATCAAAACAGTTCATTACAGACTTGAAACAACTGTTTCACACTTGAAATAAGGAACTTTGGATTAAAAAAAAAAGATTTAAATTTGAAACATTGTACACACTGGTAGTTCACACCATGCATTAAACTGATTTACAATTTTATCTTATGCATGTTTAGTCAGGAATGAGGCCCACAGTGTTGAGAAATGTATGTAGGACTGTAGCATAATACTTTCTTAAGTCTTAAAAAGAAAGGCTTAAAGAACTGTGTATTTTTCGTCTTGACAAAAGACCAAGGACAATACTGGAAGTACCTGAAAGGGCGTCACACAGAAGATGTCGAGATCTGTTCTTCGTTGTCCTAGGGTTATGATGGGAAATAATGATTTATTACATTGAAAGTTTGGAAGAACCTAGCAGTGGAACCATTTACTGAAAGAGATGGTGAGCTCCTTCTTGCTGGATTTATTTGCGGAGAGATTGTTTTTCAGCTGCGGATTGGGCTCCCACACTGAGTAGGGGTTGGACTCCGTGACCTAAATAGTTCCTTCCAACTATATGTTCCTATGAATCAGCCATGATGAGGGAGTACAAGTAGCTTTCACAGTATTTGGTTGCAACTTTTATTGCTGTTTTCTTTATTGTTAATATTTAATTAGGCATTATGGCTTCAGGAATGAATCAATACAATTAAAGGAATCTTTTTTCTTCTTTTTGATGCCATATGTTAATCAGGCAGCTGTGGCAGGCATCTGTTTGTTCATGTAGTAATTTTCATAGTTGTGCTCTGCTCTGAGTAAACTACAAAAGATTTCCAAACATAGATTAGAGGAATAAGCATTCTGTTTCAGGATTGTTCAGGGATATTTGTTTCTAAAACCTGTGTGAAGAATATGATAGATAACAGTGATAGATGCAGGCATGGTTGACAAATGAATTTTACCAGTCAACCATCAAGGTATGGTGAATTCAGTTTCATTCTAGCTCAAAGCATACTATCCCATCTTGTGTTTAAAAAGCAGCAGTGATGGGAATTTTTACAGCTAATGCATACTAATTATATAGCTGATAAAGAATGATTAGAATGGCCAACAAATTATTAAAAATGACTGGAACTTGGACTATTCTAATGTAAAAAAAAAGTCAGGGTTGCACAACTATGGGACATGTCAAGAGGAATTAGGTATTCTATTTATCTTACATATAGATTAATTAGTATCTGATAGTTTAGTGAAATTTAATTAGAGCTTCTAATTGAAATAAATGACCTGACATGACATGATCCATTCTTGAGAAACTTTATTCCATTTTTCTTCCTGTGGAGAATTGTACACTGTATGAGCAACGGAATTGCTGAAAGACAGGCATGTATTAAATACATCCATCTCAATGCAAATAATTTTATAAAATTTCTAATAAACTTTAGAAGAGTTAACATAGATTCTAAAAACCTCATAAAATTTTGATCTGTGATGCAGGAATATACGTTTTGCTTGTATTCAAACATTATTAATGAATGCTGGTGGGTAGGTGTTCTCTAACATAGAGAGGAAATTTTACTAGCACTTTAGACATCAAAATGAAAACTCATGCGGATGGAGAAAAATATGTCTGTTATTGTGGCTAAAGCAGCATGCTCTGTACTGTGTAATTTTCTACTACATTTTTTTGGTGTGGATTTTTCAATATTAGTTTTTAATTATTATTAATTAAATAATGGAGATGGGCAGTGATAAAATATGATAAATGAATAAATAAAATATTTAATTATTTTAATTAGTTTTTAATTATTAAAAACTTTTTACAGAGTTTCTAGATAATTCATTTGTCTTATATTTATAGAATAAAAAATATGTTCTTTTTTGCAAAAATAAAAACTCAGATACATAGGTAACTTCTGCCAACAATTCATTCAGGTGTTTGAATCCAACCTATTTCTTGCCTAAAGAAATAAAATATACTTGCGTTTCCTTCAGATAAAATAAAGACCCCAGTACATTGCTCTGTAGAGCTCAGTATTTACTTTTTTTGAAATTGTATATACAATTTATTTTAGAGTTAGATAAGATACATTTAGATATTACTTTAGAGTTGGATTAATGTTTATTTTAGAGTTAGATACTTTTAGATATTATTTTAAAGTTGAATTAATGTTTTCATCTGTAATTTAGGAAGTATTCCCATTGACAAAAAGAGTAGAACATTAAATATCAGAAGTAAAATAAGATATACTAGAGCCAAACAACCTATTTTGTGAACAGAAAAATGTCTATTGGAGAAAGTGAACTGGATCCTACATAGTGAATTGCTTGTTATCCAAAAATATACATGATATTTATGATATATTTCCATTATTTATTTTCAACAATCATTTGAAAACTTCTCAATTTCAGGGTTAGGGTTATAATTAGGGTTAATATTATAATAATTAGGGTTAACCCTAATTATTAAATCTCTTGAGCTGAGGATACTGAGGATATTGTCAAGAATGCATGATCATTAAAAAACAGTACTAATTCTGTGTCTTTTTACTCTATTTCTTTCTACCAGGGCTTTTCCCCCCATAGTTTTATACTTAAGAATTGATTTCCATGAAAAAGTAAAATTTTGAAAAAAGATTCCTATCTTTAACAATATCTGATTTAGTTTTTTTTCCTAAGCTGGATGGAGAATGGTATGTTCCTTCATATGTCACAGATTTAAATTGCTCATGTCCTGGTACATCCTGTATAGTTTAATGAGAGTCAGATCAAACCTCTAGAGAATACTTAATTCTGTACCCAGCATTTGGAGTCAAGTTCTAATCAGAATTATTGCTGTTTATCTTCTTATATGACTGACTTCACGTATTTTCAACATTTGCTCATTTCACATCTATTAATAAATTGATTTCCTTTTCCATCTGAGAACCTTGCACATTTGTTAGTGATCACAACTACCTTTGATTATGCATTAGATTCTACATTGATACCAGGTATCATCTTTCTACAATTTTTAAAAGAGTAATTATTTTATAAAAAACCCAACAATTTTTATACCTAGAATTCAAATAGGCCAATATAAGGATTTTCTTGTGAGGCTTTAAGAGTCTCAAATTTTAAAATAGTTTTTTGATGTATAGGGTGTGAGGGATTCATATGTCTGCAATCTATGGATTGTTTAATGGTTCTCAAAGGGAAACCCATCAGAGAAAGAATAGATTTATGAAACAGTGCATGCACTGAATATTAAATAACATTCTCTCATTCACTATGCTTCCATTCTATCAATGTAGGGAAAGTATTCAAATTTAAACTGAAAGGCACTTTTTACATACTGTATTTAAAAATATTTTATCCCTAAATTAGTTATTTTTAAAATGATGTAAAGTTATCATTCAAATTTCTGTATTATCTATATGCTGTGAAGATGTGCTATGATCATGGCTCAAAATGCAATGAGGTGGACTGCATTCTTCCAAGGCTATAACCACACCAAATTTCATCACAGCAAAGCTCCAGAGTTAGGGTTTTTGCTTACTGAATTGCAACCCAGGTAAATTGGGAAAACCTATTCAGCAATTCCATCAAAAGCAGTTTCTAAATATTCACAATCCACATCCTGGCTATATAGTTTACTCTTGATCAAGTGAATAGAAAAGAAAAAAGTGGTTGAGAACAAACATTCCTAGTGATCAATCTAGTCACTGTCATTCTTAAAGAAGATATAAGAAAGCCAGATATTCAGTTTCTTATTTTTAATTTGAATTGTTATGGAAAAGATTTTTGTATTTTTGCTGTGACATATGTTAAAAGAATACTTTTAACATGCCACTATGATTTCTTTTGTTGTATTTGGAATAGTTGTAATCTTCAGTTTGAACTGACTTCCTTTGAGCAAAAAAGAATATTATTATATGGCATACATTATTTGAATGTACAAGGCATAGGCTTTTGGACTTTTTCAAGGATGAACTCCAGAAGAAATGGTTTCCAAATTCACAATGGTAGTTTTGCTGGATGCATTTAAATCAAAGTATTCTCTGGATGTGAAAGGTGGGAAAGCAAATGGGGTAATGGAAAGAATTTTAGGGAAGCATTCACACTCCTTGCTGTTTCTGGAGTTATCCCTGAGTTTTTCCTTAGTCAAGTATATCATAATTGCTTATAGAATGATAGGCTGTACATTTCTAGGTAGTACAGCTACACTTTCAGAGAAGAATCAAAATGAATTAATTTTAAATTTAAAATGTTTTTTGGGTGTTCAGTTTAAATTAGGTAGCTTTTTCTAAAATAGCATATCTCGATCAGTCTTTCTGACTAAAATGATGGAATATTATAAACCAGTATTTATAATATTCCAAATTATGAGTAATTGTGTATTCCATTGAGGTTCCTATTTATTAAAACATTACAGTACTGTGTTAAGCACAGGTATGCTATTTTAAGGCATACTTTAGATGCATTAAGCATTATGGATCTGTTTCTCTACCAATAGGGTAGAACTTTAGTATCACATCTGACAAATCCTGTAAAGTCATGTAATTACAATATAATAAGCTGGCTTGTTTACAGTAAATCATCTATACACTGTCTCATGTATAACTAGAAGATAATAAAGAGTGTTGTCAGAGTTATGGCAGAAAACATATGTTGTGGGGAAAATCCCCACGTTAAATGAGGGAGCAAAGCTATTAGAGATAGATGCAACAAAGTATACTTTATTGGCATGTACAAAGTACAGTAATCACTGGGCCCCTTGCCAAAAAACTGCAATAGAGCCCTGAACAAAGCAAGGTTACGGATTATATGTGTTTGGGTTATTACACTACATAAGAAAGATAAAGAAAATATTGTAAATCACAACTTGATCCTTACACCACAATGTCTTGAGATTGATTAATAAATAAAATTTAAACAAATTTATAGAGCCACCCATCTCATGGGAAGTGACTCTGGGTAGTGTACAATAATCAAATAAAAACAGTACATATATAAAAACAAGCATTAAAATATAAAAATCCACATTAAAAATTAATTAGAACAGAAATATGTATAAACCGCAGGCAGAGAGAGAATGAGTACATCCACCTCAATAGTGGAGCCATTTCAACAGATCTCTGGTTCCCTCGGACACTCAGGCCTGGTGGCATAGCCAGGTCTTGAAGGACTTCTGAAATGTCAAAAGGGATGAATGTGTTAAATATATAAGTGCATTTAATGTTTGTCAAAAGAATAGTCTCGTTCTTTATGTGATGGACAAAGAGGATTTTTAAAAATTATCTCCAAATGATATGCATACCATCCTCCCCACAAAGTTGCTGTTTCCACCAGTAATAAGAGCTTTGTTAGTGGGAAAGGACAGAATTCCATTTGGGATGAATTTCACTGGAATTGCAGCATGAGAATGGGAGTGAGAGTCAAAGGCAGACTAATGCTACCCATATGGATCAGTTATCACGTTATAATAATAGGACAGTCTGAGTTGCCAATATTAGTAATGTGACGAATGATGGAATGTTGTTTTTACAATGGAAGAAAGCTTGCTTTCCCAGTAAATTTATTTATTTATTTATCTATCATATTTGTTGCCGCCCATCTCCTCCAACCAGAGGGACTCTGGGTGGTTTACAACACAGAATAAATATACAATAAAAACTCAAATAAATACACAATAAAATTCCAATAAAATCCCATTAAACCAAAATGATTTCTTAACTACCCCAGCTCATAAAATCCAGATGGCTATGATCTATTCAACCATCATGTACGAGGGGCACTTCAAGGCACCAGCCAACCCCAAGTATGTTGATTCTCCTCCCTGCCCCAAGCCCAGTGGCAGAGCCAGGTCTTCAACTTCCTCTGGAAGGCTAGGAGCGATGGGGCTAATCTCACCTCCGAGGGTAAGATGTTCCAAAGGGCGGGCGCTACTTTTATTAAATTGTAAAACTGAGCTTGCTTTTTCAGTAAATAGTTTTGTAAAACTAAGACATGTAGTGCAGAGGATGTGGGATGTGGTTGGGTGAACAGGAGACTGTTTCCCTACCTTGACACGTGTAAAGGAAATAAGATGCTTAACCAATGCTGAAAATATGCTCAAACCAGTTCTAGTGAACTTTGTGGTCAGACAAGACCCTAACCTACTTGCTCCAAGGGGGTTAGCTGCCTTATAAGGGAAAAAGTAAATAAGGGACTGGGGGAGGTAAAAAGTGAGGAATGGGAGATATAAACAGAGGCGGGACTTCCTACAGTATTTTAGGCGTTTTGAGTAGGCTGTTAACTCCTAAGTACCTATCCAATGGGGAACAGGAGGAGGGCTTCTAACGGCCGGGATAGGGAATAAAACTGCATGCTTTGTGTAAAGGTATGTGCCTACTTTGCTAGCCACCCGTCCTTGCAAGAACGTATTAATAAAGTTTGCTTCTGCTGCTTCTCAAGACTTTGTCAAATTTATTCTGTGAGCTGCTTTTCTCACAGTAA
Organism: Candoia aspera; assembly: GCF_035149785.1. Classification (NCBI taxonomy): domain Eukaryota; kingdom Metazoa; phylum Chordata; class Lepidosauria; order Squamata; family Candoiidae; genus Candoia; species Candoia aspera. The sequence goes on along the minus strand of NC_086153.1, from coordinate 86,944,391 downwards.
CAATCATAAGATTTTTCATATTGTTTTATTTCAATTTCATGGGCTTTGCAGTAGCCTACAACTTGAACATGACCTCATATTTGTTATTAACAAATACGTTCTGAGGAAGCTCTTTTAAAACTTTATTCGTTTTAACTTGATTAAACTTGGTTATTTAACCAAGACTAGTAAAATGCAGTAAATGAACTCAGCTGTATTATCATTTAAATCCAGTAAATTGAAAAATATGAGGAGATGCATTACTCTCCCAATAGAATGAATGAAAAGAGACATTAAGAAAAGAGAATGCAAAAGCTGCTTGGATCATAAGGAAAAAGGTTTAAGTTACAGAATACCAAAGTTGGATATAGAGTTATGCTAATGTGAAGTAGGAAAAAGGAAGCTTGATGGAATTAGGAAGTGAAAAAAGCTATGAATGATAAAAATGTATGTAAGAAAATGATTATTGCAAAAACTGAGGAGAGAAAGGCACTGTGTAATGTATATACAAAGAGAAAGATGCAAAGAATGCACTCAAGAGAGTAAGAAACAATTGATAGTAAAAGAGACAAAGAAAATGCAGAACAAGTTTAATGTAAGTAAAAAATTGTTTTAGAAGTGAGTGTGAGAAGGGCTAAACCAAGCTCCTCCAGCATAGTAAACAGAATTAAAAATAAAATGTTGAAATTATTTGAGATAAAATTGAAGGGATAGAATGGTGGCAGAAGTATTTCAGAGATACAGGAATGGTAGTAATATATGGAACTGAAATGTATGCCATAAATACTAGGGTACAAGAAAAAAGGAAGGAAAAAAGTCATAAATGCTGTGGGAATGTAAATAATGGTAAGTTTTCAGGTATACAGTAGATGGTATAATTAGAGAAAATTTAAAATATGGATGTGGTTTGCTTATGGAGCAGTTGTGCAACTTATTAACTTGGGTCTGCAGATTGCATCTGTGCCTGACAATTTAAGAATGCCATCATTGTTCCACAGTATGAAAGGAAAGGTAGAAAGAATAATTCTAATTGGTTTGTGAAGGATGCCTTGGGAATGTGTTTGATAGAATTCTGAGTGAATTCTGAGTGAAATTAGATTATGTGGTAATTTAAGAACAGTTGGTTTTACTTCTGATAAAAACCATCTCATTTTGTCCAACAACCTTCCTCTTTTAATTCTTCTCTAAGTACATCTGGGGGAATTCTGTAACATGAAACTTTGCTCCTGTTTTCCAACATTTTGCTTTTATATTTCTGGCTTTGATCCTAGCCATAAAGAGAACGAGGAGTAAAGTAATTAAGTAATTGAGGCAGTATGTAAAATAACCAGGAAAAAAAATCTTAAAATAAAAATCTGATTATTATCTTGATCAATTATCTTTTTCCTCTGATACTTTTCTTACCTTAAGTTGGGAAAGAAGAATGTCATCCTTGGTTCAGCTTATTAGTTTTCTGTGCCTGAAGCAGGTGACATGTTTCTTCTTGTGAAATATAAAGCTTCAAATGGCACAGTAAATCTCTTCTAGTCTTCATAGAGGCTTACATATTCGCCACATTAATATTGTGGTACAGTGTATGAGGCAGATGCCTGCCAGATTTTGTTTAAATGAAGCTGTTTAGCACAGAAACCAGGACCCAGTTTTGGGGCAAATGTTTCAACCAAAGTCTGTTTATTCACAAACAAATGTTAAGTATCAAGCATCTGCCTCCCGGCCCTTTATAAATCAATGTCAGCGTAGGAAAGCTCTTGAAATCTACTAGCCTGCAGAAATGTTTACTAACCTGCTCTGGGCTAGCAAAGAAAAAATGAGGATTGTGGGTCTCTTTTTAAAACAGATTGAAGAACTGTGGTGGAGGAAGGGGTTTCTCTTCTAGCTGCCTGCTTGGCTTTGTGCAAAGCATGGACACTGCAGTTTGCTGCTACCTCAGAAAAACGTAGCTTGCTCATAACAGTTCTTTTTTTCCTCAAGAATACAAACAGATCTTGCAATAATTGGGTAAGTTTCATGTACTTGGCAGTGAAAACAGATTTCAGTTTTAAAATTAGTTCCATGTACTTCAGGAAAAACTAATGAAAGCAAGTAGTGAAATTTGATTTTCACATTTCCAGTTAGTTATTTTGTCATAAGGTATGATTGCTTAACCATCAAATGATAGCTGTCACTGAATAATGTATTGAAATTACACTGAGTCTGAATTTTTAAATCTTTCATGTCCTTTTTTTAAAATACATCAGAGAAGGTGCTTTAGGGTATAGACAGGAACCTCTGAATTGGTGTTCTATCTGCATTGCTTCTGAGTTGGTCTATTCACATACTTGTCTTAAACTTAAGCTTAAACCGAATTATTAGTATTATCTGTGCAGTTTTAACTTATCAAACACTGAAGTAGAATCTAGGTCTTGCTGCCTTAGTCACTTTGGAATACAAAGTAAATGTTTTCAAAGTCATTTCTGCATGATACTAATTCCCAGTGTCAAAATAACTTTGAATACTGGTTTGGAAATTTATGGATTTCAATTAAAGCTCGTAGTGCATCATAATTCTAGCTTTATATCCTGTGCAGTGCAGTGTTTTGGATTTTTAATAGTTCTTGAGCAGTAACCATAAAAGTGATTCAAAATGCACCCAGTAATTATAAAGATTTGCTGTTGCGTATGTATTAAAATTGATGATGATTTACATTCCAAAAATGCTGTATAAGGTTGTACTCTTGATACTAGACTGCTTATTAGTTATAGCCATGTAATTTAAAACATATGAGCCACACATTAGAAAGCTGTAATATTATTTATTCTTTAATAGATAATAATAAATTTGAAATTGAAAGGAATACATATGTATCCTTTTGTAGCTCCTTTTGTTTTTTAAAATTAATTGAAAGTGAAGAGATGGGATTTTAGAACCCATCTGTTATACTGTAAACTGTATTCTCTTCTCTTCTATTTGAAATGTTAAGATTCCCTGCAGTAGTCATTTCCATCACAAGCATTTTGATGGTCTTAATGATTATTAAAGTTCTTGCCCTCCAAATATCTTGTGGATAGTCTTATGGAATATTGTATTCTGCTCTTTTTTTCTGTTTTGGTCATAAAAAGCAAAATTATAATATATTTTATAATCTCTGTATCAAATTTTGCTTTAAGTCATAGTTTAACATAATCATGTTCTTTTGCAATATAGTCTTTCATATCAAGTTATCCGTCCAAATTCCAGGAGAGTAAAGTTGGACTGCTTTGAAGAAAGAGCTGGTGTTTTCCTTTTTAACTGTGATTTGTATGAAAATAATGTGTTACTTTTGTTTGGTAATAAATTGGTATCTCAAATAAATGATTTGATTTGTTAATACATCTTGAAAAAAAATCTGTATTTAAGCAGTAACAAGTATCTACAAGTAAAGTTTGCTTAATGCTTCCACCAAAATAAGACACAGAGATTTCACTTTGGTAACAGCATCTTTATATTTTTACTGTCTTTTTTTAAATAAGGAGTCAAGTCAAGAAAGCCATTTGGGTGCTGAAGCCTGCAAGGTTGAAAACAATTTGATATTTTGCAAATTGCAAGTTAATGACTTGAGTAAGCATTTAAGAGTTGTATTTTGTAGGGCATGTTAGAGTGAATAAATGACTTCAAAATGTTAAAGTGCTACATCCTTTGTAAAACCCGGGTGACTACTTTAAAAGTCATCTACATACATGCAGGGAGCATTTTTCCATACATGTGGAATTATCTGAGGACAATTACTGAATTAGCCAAGTAAGCCTTGGAAAATATGTGATTGCTTTAAAGATTTGAAGATGCTTCAAGATACTACTTTCACACTAGCAAGCATCGGAAAACATACCTTTTAAATGCTTTCCACAACTCTGTTAATGACATCATTTGGTCTGAAACTTCAATAATTTGTACGCTAAAATATTTATTCTGTATTAAAAAGTGAGAGTTGATCTTTGTCTCTGACTGAACTCAGTAACCTGAGCTATTTGGGTTTGACTCTCTTTTCTTACACAGCACATTCAGGTTATATTCTAGTTTAATTAGAACCGGATAACTGAAATGATGAATTATTACTTAGTAATTCTTCTATTGGGTTGAGACATACAGTCATGGGTGCATTTTTTTTAAGGAACTGTTAATAATTCAAGAATCACTTATATAACACAGGTTGGGGGTATTTTCCCCTTCAATAGTTTTGAAATTTGCTTTGTTAACTGACAATCCTGTGTACGTGTTGGAGGTACTATAATGTTCCTTCTGCAGTTTCAATATATTGCCCTTTTTATCAACTGGAGAGGCAAATTGTAAATGGTTGTAGAGCAGCCCATAAATCTTGAGTAAAAGAGTTACCATTTTTTACAAGAAGTCTGAATCTCTAGTTTACATATTAATATTTTGCATTTATATTTTAAACACATTTATCTTAATGAGTCATTAAGATTATTGGCATGCCCTTTTGATGGATATGGAAGAATTACAGAGGTAATCTGTAACAGATTATGTTACTCTGATTTGTAATGAAGCAGGATTTTGAGGTAAGGGGAGGTGGCATAGTGAAATGGAAAGACAACAGCCAAAAGTCTAGCTTACCTAAAGACCTCTTTAGCTGCATGTGAAAAAGTTTTCTGGCTTTTACATTGTAACATAGAAGGTAAGAAACTCCATTTCATAATAAAGATTAATTTCTAGTAGAGGTAGGAAAAAGCTGAACTACAGCATCTGTGATTTATTCAACCTAGTGTTTTGTATGAAATGTGTATGACTATTTTAGTATGGAAACAGAAGAAAAAGGACGAGAAAGGAGTAAGGATAGTTTTATGGCCTTGTATATTATAGTGTCCATATGTTGGAATTGTCATCTAACTTCTCAGTTTGAAACACAGTAGCACAAACATCTACATTTTTAAAAAGCAATTGAATATTTAATGGATTGTTGAAAGCATCTTATGCTGATTTGCCTTGGGATCAGAATGAAATCAATGATGTTTAAAGCTTAACACAGTATGTTTTACATATGACTCTTTGGGAGGCTGATAATGCATTTGGAACACATAGAATTAAAGAGTGATTGATTGCATCTACTTTGCATATTTACACCCTTCTGTGCTCATTCTGAACAACCATAAAGTTGAATGGATTGTATTATGTTAAATAACCTGTAGCAATCATGTTTATGGCATTCTAGGCATATTTTGTGACTCTTCCACTAGCTAGATGAAACCAAGATTGTATATTAAATGCAGTTCCTCTAATTCCAATCAGAAAAGCATTAATTGGTGCGTTGCCATTTTTGTTCAATATTCCAGCTTGGGCCAGGTCTCCAGATTGTTTTTCATAAATGGGTAGATCTAAGCATGGAGAGAAACCCAAAACCTCATCCAGCGTCATCTTCTAGGAAGAGTCATCCAAGAAGAATGAAGTACCGGTAAGGTTCAAAAAGTTAAGATGATGATCATTTTGATCATGCAGGGAGAATTATGACCTCCATCTTGACTTTTTGAAACCCACTCCATGGATGCCTCTGTCTTTTCTTCTTCCTTGGATGGCTCCTTCCAGAAGATGGTGCTGGATGAAGGGTTAACCAAGAATCCAAACCTACCAGGTTCAGGCAATTGCTCCTAACAAAAGTCATCAAAAAGGCCAACAACACTCCTGTCAGTGCAAGTGCTTGGTTTGAAATTCAGCCAGAAAGGACTCAGAAAATTAACAATGTCCCAGGGTGTGCAGTCCTCTTTAGTCAGAAAAAAGGAAATATTTGCCCCTAAATTGTTAGGATTTTGATCTTCTCTGTTCTTTAAGAGTAGTTGCAATCAAGTCTCATTTAAGCAAACTGAAACCACCTCTCTCTTTCTTAATGGAATTTATTATCTGACTAGTTGCCTTTTTGCCATGTGTGCTTATTCCTTTCTGGGTTTTTTTAACTACACACCAAGTGCCCCCACACTGAAAACTATCTAGAGATAATGTAGACATTTGTGAAATTCATGTGAAAGTGGATACCAGTAATTTTATCCTTTAAAAGTCATTCAGGTCTGTCGCGGTGAGCCACTGAAGTGTCCACTGGATCACCACTATGGCCAGCTTTTCATAAGCTGTTAACTACTGGACAATGTGAAGAATACAGTGGTGTTAAAGAAAAAATGTTCCTTCATCTGTATCAGTAACGTAAGAAACAAAGTATGCGTAATAACAAATTTTTTAGATACTGTCCAAATAATTGTCTTCAGGTTAAGAATACCAGTATATTTTGTGGCGTCTAGCATTTGAGCCAGAAGGAAGGTTCAAAATTGGTAAAAACCTTCCCAAAAGACAAGAAAGAAGGGCAGCTATAGAAATCGAATGAATGAATGAATGAATGAATAAATAAGAAAGAGGGTAAATACTGAGACTTCTTAATTTCTCCCTTTACTGTTGAAATCCAGGATGAAGCTAAACATTTGTCAGTCTGGCCCACCTGTTCCACCATTAAACTGTTAGTTGAAGGCAGTTAGTTGCATGCTTCTAGTCTCTGTATTCCTGCCCTGAGAAATTTCTGTGAAAATTTCCTGCCACTAACAGAACCCCAGATTCTCATGATGCTTTAGAATGGCACATTTGAACTTATTTTGTCATTTTGATGTGGAGGATTGTGGAGTTGTTTTTTTTGTTATACATTTCTTCAGTTACTTTGCAATCAATTTATCTACTGTACAGCTAGTCTTTGTTTAGCAACTGACTCATTTAGCAACTGATTAGGAAGAACCTAAAAACCTGGTTCTGCCGCCTTGCCTGGGGTGGGAGGGGCACCAGTTCTTCTTGGGGGTGGCTATTATAGATCTCTCCCCAACAAACAAGATCTTCACTGCTGGATTTTATATTTTCTACTATATTTTTATTTTATTTTATAGAGTATTTATATTGTAATTTATGTGTTTTAATTTTGATTGTAAACCACCCAGAGTCCCCTTTTTGGGGGAGATGGGTGGTGATGGAAATTTGAAATATAAACAAACAAACAACCAGAGTTTGCAGTTATGATGGTGATGAAAATGTAACTTTATGTCCAGTCCTTGCATTTACGACCTTTGCAGGTCTGTAAAGCAAAGGAAAGCTGAAGTAAGATCATAAACACAGTCACAGTTTCATGTAGCGACCGCTTTGCTTAATGACCAAGTTGCTGGTCCCAGTTGTGGTCACTAAATGAGGACTACCTGTATTTTATAATATGAAAATGTAAGCCCTATGTGAGAGGTTCCCTCAAGATGTCTTCCCTTAGGATTTAATTGAGGTAGGAGAAGCAAGGGAATTTGCAGATGATTGGAGTATACCATTCTAGCTAGGCCTCAGTTCAAAATATCCTTTATCTGGAACAGCACTTGCATAGTAATAGAATTATTTCCCCAAGTAGGTGATTTTGAGTCTTAATTTATCATTTCTTGAAATATATTTATCTGCTAGATAATCTGTGCTAGGTCAGTTTAGCATCCTGTGGCAACTGAATATAAATGATTTAGTTGAGTTTGTAATTAGTATATATTTTTCACATTACACTGTAATTTATACTTTATGTTTTTTTTTAAGTGCATGTGATTTGGTTGGAGACAGAAATGATAAAGTGTTGATTATGAAAATGGTGCTAACTGATTAGTATAATCCTATGGTTTGATTGCAGTCTACAGTTATAAGGGCATACATTGCATAGCCAGCTGCTAACTCCTGTCTGGTATGTTTAATAAGGGCATACATGATAATGGTGAGTTTTAGTTCAGATGATGCTAATTATGCACCAATTGAATTTTAGAACACAAGAATGTTTGATAGATTTTAGAAATTAATTTACTTGTTCAATTATCTCTTTCCTAGGAAATTCATAAATGTTTTATTCTCACCTATCTTCCCCGTTTATAGTCCAAAAATACACTGCATGTAGTTTTCATATTTAATAATGGAGCACGTGAGTACCATTATCAATCTGTTTGTGTTTGTTGAAATGTAAGGTTCACTGAAGTTGTGATAGGCTTGGATTTAACAGTGCCTGCTAGACAATCAAAGCCTCTTACAATGGGCTTTTATATAGGATGTGTGCTAATAAATCTTTAAATGTGTTTTCAAGATAGGAAGTGTGAATTTGGAGTGAAAATGATTCTACAGTGTATTTTAAAAGTTGGAAGGGGCAGATTTGAAGAAATCTTTGAATTTATTGTAAAGGTAAGAAACACATTGGGAGAATTCTGGGAGAATTCTGGGAGTTGAAGTCCACACAGCTTAAAGTTGCTGAGGTTGAGAATCACTGGTTTAGACCCAAACATAGGTATTCTTTTCCTTCACATGTTTGCTATAAACACATACATTCTATGCTACATCTCTCTTCTCGTTCTGCTCTTTTCACTTTAAAAAAATGCTGTTTTATTCCTTAGAGTTGTAGTTGTTTTAGGTCATTTTGCTTGCAAAATCTCTTGCCCTTTCCTCTGAGCAAAGGAGAGCAGGATCACCCTATTTTGCTGCTCTTCTCCTGGGTACCCTTTGATGCCCTAAGAAGCAAAAGTTGCCTTTTCCTCCTAGGAAATAGGCTGAAAACAACTACCAGAGGGCAAATCAATTAATCAGTCTTGCTCCCCTTGGTATGTCATACAGCCATGTGAACCACTGATTAATGGGCTGCTGGGGATATTAGGTTGGGCACAGTGTTTGTCAGATTGGTATACTGCTGCATTTCAGTGGAGCACTGGAACCTTTAGTATATTCATTTGCAGATTTGGAGGTGGTTGCATGGGCTGTGAGCTGTTAGGAGACTGCAAAGTGTTTGAATAAGACTCTTCACAGCATCCACAAGCATGAACAAAGCAGCTCTTTTCAAATATTTCAAACTCTTGAAAAGCCCACTGGGCTCTTAGGAAGCTGCTCCCAGATGTCCCCACATGTGTGTGTCTGTAACCTGTACTTCATATGCTGCACAGTTTCTAAAAGGCCAAAGTGCATCTCCACATTTTGCACATCTAGGGCAAAATGGGATTATGGATTAGAGGGAAAGGAGTCCTCCTTTGTAGGTTTTTAAGAACAACATGGAACTGCACCGAGGTATACAGCTATAATATGCTTCCATAATATACTAATGTAATTTCCTTGGGTATGAACAAATGCTTTGTTTCTTAAATCCCATCACATTACATTTCAAAACCCAGAGATTTGTAGAAGATCCTCAGAATGAAGAAACAATAGCAACAGCTCAGAAGGATGTGCTGTGCAGGCTTCATACAGGAAGCAACATGAACTACAAAAAACCCCAGTATGATAGTTACAGCCAAGAAAAAAAAGCTAAAGCCACTATAGAATATAGCAGGTTGTAGGCCTCAGCTCACACCATTCCTAGATGATGAACTGGATTAGATTGTGGAGCATCCAGGAACCCAAATATAATTTGGGTGTCAGTGTGTTTGTATGGTCTAGGACCTGGTTGACTTTGGAATTCTGATCTGTAAGGACATATTTTTATATTTAGATCATAAGGAGTCTTGGAAGATCTGACATCTCATGTACTTCATGAGCCTTTTTGAGGTCTGTATGTTGCTGACTCCTCATTACAGAGATAAATTTAGATAGAATGTTTCTGTGTTTTCAGAACTGTGTCAATTCTGTTCTTGAGCACTGTTTTGTATTTGACAGAACTTTTAAATTGTTTTGAGAAGGCTGTTTATAGTAAGGACTGGATTGGTTGTCATGCTGTAACTTTCCAACAGTAGTATTTCATTTAGCTCTATCACAATTAAGTGCCTGTTGGGAATTCCGTATGGTTATTTTCTAACAACACTCTGACCATATTGTTCATAATTTTCTTTATGTGTCAGGATTAGGATGTTTTCCTTCAGCATTGAAATTTCTGTGGAATTCTGGAGTCCTTGGCCGAGGAAAACAAAATGAGAATACTTGATCAGAATGCTAGAGGACTCTGGGCCACTGATTAATCTATAACATGGTTATTAGTTTTCATACCAGCAAACATGATACTGGTTTGGCTTGACTTGAATATTTGAACTATACAGATATTTTAAAAAACATATCCATTACCATAATTGAATATTTTGTACTGATAGCACATTTCTGAAAACAGTTTTTCTGCTTACTGGTTAAAGCTTTTGTAGCATATCTTGAAGAAGGCTTGGTCAACCATCTATGGGAGCTTTCCTGTGATGCTTAGCAGCAGGTTGGGGAAGGAGAAGTTATTTTTGTTAGGATCTTGTTGAAGAAGAAGGTATAGCTTACCACTCCATTTAAGAAGATACTTAACTCTGATAGGGAAAGAGACACTCAATAATGTGGATGCAACATTTGCTATCAACATGAACATCCGGGAATAAACAGAAAACAAATGCATAGAGCTGGCAATGAAAGCTGTAAGAAAATTACACAATATATTGAAAAACATGTTCCTTTATTTTTCAAACCAGAAAAAATTACCATTCTTTCTGGTTTGAAAAATGAAGGAATATGTTTTCAATTGAAACAGAATATGTAGTGAATAGGTCACTCAAGGAAAACTTTCTAAAATGTCTTATTACAAAAACCTGATAAGCAAATTTATCCTCCCTTTTAAAGAAACAGTATTTGAGATTTACATCTCACAGTGATAGAAATGACAGTTTCTATCATTTATATAGGCTGCCCTTCTTCATAAAAGAGGCATGTTTATAGTCTTCTGCGTTGAAAAAAAAAACCTGGAGGAAACAGAAGGGTTTTGATGTCCTAAATTGGAGATGTCTTTGGCCTTGCTGGATCTTCGGGAGGCCTATTTATGTAGCCAAATACACTCATTGCACAGGAAATTCCTGATATTTGAATAACTGAGTGCCTACTACCAATTCAAAGCCTTCCCATTCAGCTTGTCATTGACTCCCAGTATATTCCCAAAGGTGATGGTGACTATTTTAGCCCAATTCAGAATACAGTTCTGCCTTGGGGAGAAGACCGTAGCAAAATAGGATTTGGGGAGCTCTGCTCTCTCCCCATCAGCTGTTAGTGTCCTATCATCTTCTACTAGCACCAGCCCTCCCCACTTCATTTTACATTCTTTTATTACCAAAAAGCTCTTTTTTTTTTGCTTTTAGCTTCATTTGCAAATCAAAGCTCCTTTTGTGCTTTAAGCTTTCTAACTTTCTTTCTGCAGATATTAGCTCCTTGTTGGTACAGCTCCTTAGTGATCACACCAGTCTTCCATTTCCAATGGATGTTCCTTTTTATTCTTAACCCAGTTGAAAACTCTGTATACTTCCATAGTGGTTTCCTAAGCTGCTCCCCATTTTTTTTCCTTAATGGAATAGTGAGCAATTGTACTTCTAGTTTCTTCTTTTTGAGAAGTTCCCAAGCCCCCTACTTAGAGCTTTCTGATTAATTAAGGTGACTAAGCTGTATGCCTTCTGTGATAGAAAGGGTAAGTGTTTGGGTTGTTTACCATAACAATCAAATGATGCAGTCAGAATCCTTTCACAACTGCTGTTGACAGCGCTTGACATATTGGTGTGCTTCCCTGATTTTGGGCAGGCTGCCCATTTCCTCCTGCACCAGGAGTGGGAGGCAGTGAAGCAATGTATTTTCAGACTCAACCGTAGTTTCAATTGGGAAACTGTGAGCATCCTATATCAAGCTAAATCCAAAAATGCTCGGGAATTCCTGGAAGCTTGGCATTCAGACGAATCAGCCATCAATAGACACATAGAGATAAACCACATCTACACACCATCCAAAAGATATAATAAAACTAAGAAGGAAACATAAATACCAGAAAACGTCCTCCCCAGCAGCCAACACCCAGATAAGCAGGGATTAATATCAGACAAACAATCAAGCAGAAGACACTACTCTAATCAAGGAGAAAACCACCCCCTCACCAAAACTGGCAGGGCAAGCTGCTGTATATAAACAGGGAGCAAACCGCATACTTGTTAGCACTGATGATATTACCTAGTAGGGTAGTGAAATGTCTGCAAGCAAACAACCAAGCTCAGAGAGCACCAAGGACTCCCCGATGTATTTTCTGATGCAACTTTGAAAAGTGTGTGTGTATGCGTGTGATAATTAAAAGCTATGTTGATAAACTGTTAAGAGCACTGGAATGCTACTTGTGTTTGTTGTTTATTCGTTCAGTCGCTTCCGACTCTTCGTGACTTCATGGACAAGCCCACGCCAGAGCTTCCTGTCGGTCGTCAACACCCCCAGCTCCCCCAGGGACGAGTCCGTCACCTCTAGAATATCAAATGCTACTTGTATTATCATAAAATACAAAACATTTGAATTTTAAATACTGCAAGTTATGGGTACATGGCAGCAAAACTCAACAGAATAAACAATATGTTGTTGCTTTTGTAACAGTATCCTCAGTTATTTAAATCCACCATTTAAAGATCAGAATATGTTGTAATAGTTGAGTGCTTTTCATTTGATGCTTATAGAGCAGACAGATTCCATCTACGGCTTTAGGGTTTTGTTTGGTTTTGTTTTTAATTCCCTACATTGTAACAGCATTCAGCATCTGCTCTGTTCATCCACACATCCAGCTTGGGTTTTTAAAGGTAACTGTAAAACCCTGTGTTATTTTAAAATGTATTTTATATCAGCAGCTATTTATTTTAGGCACTTCTTCAGCTGTTTAATTGCTTGCACACTGATGAGAGAAAAGAAGAGCAGTTAATCCCAAAGGCACTGTCTGTGTGAAGAATTAGATAGCTTTGAGAGGGTAGCGGTGCATGTAAATATTTTGTTTGATTTTTGCTTGTTTAAGGTTGGGGCACTTGCAGAATTTTAAGTGCCATTGATTAGCAAAGGAATATGAAGACTTCCCTCATTTCAGACAATGTAGCAATGAGATAAAAACCAAATGTCCTCTACTTTTTAATATCAAATCAGGAATGAGAGAGCCAAAGGCAGAATTTAGACTGTGCAGTATTTTTGAACAGTGTTTATAATTCCCTTTCAGTTTCAGAGGAATAGACTAGCTTAAATGCAGTCCTAAATGGGATGAACAAAGTGGCAGATACTGTACTACTTCTAGGGGCCGGCCAGCCGCATCACTCAGGGCAGTTCGTCTCCATGTAGTTCTACTGTAGTGACTCGGTTTGCATTCCATCACTTTGATCTTGGTTTTAAATATCCATAGTTTGCGCTGGTTTAGATGAAACAATAAGTATGTTTCATCATTAATGAGAGAAGGAGAAACTTGTGAGAAGTGGAGTATAAGACAGCATGAATATCTATGGATCTTTCAAGGCGTTATGGAAATGCATCTGAAGCATCTATTAGAATCAACTTCCTTTTGTAATTTGTAATGAAATAGACATACTTTTTTTTTTCTTCCTAGTTTTCCCCGCAGGTGCAGGATCCACTTTTTTTCAGATCAACCAAATGTTGATCCATTGGTTGTGGCAGGAATTAACTGACCGGCTTGTCGCCTGAGCCTGAGAGAGTAACTGTCCCAAAGTCACCCAGCCAGCTTTCATGCCTAAGGCAGAACTAGAACTCACAGTCTCCTGGTTTCTAGCCTGGAGGCTTAACCACCACTTGTAATATCATACATCTGAGAAGAAAACTGTAGTTATCTTCAAAGTAGTTTGTATTAGGGATGTATGTTAGATTCAGCCCAATTTCAAAGAGAAACAGAGTATAATTTGGACTCTGTTTCCATTCCCTCAGGGTGAATGGCTCTGCACATCTCTCCATTTAAGTTTTGCTGAAGGATTTTAGATTCTGCAAAGTGGGGAGCCATGGTATCTGCAGATGAGTAAATGAATGAAAGAAAGAAACTTTGTCACTGATATAAAATGCTGGAGGAGCAAAGAAGGGGAATGAACAGTTTAATTTCAGTAGCTATTAGGCCTGATTAAAATCAGTAGTGGTCCTAAAGTTATGGTGTTCCCAAAGTTCTTCATGATATTTTCTAGCTAATTAATATCTCCTTGTGACTAATAATTTTTTTAAATTTATTCATGTGAACCTTTCTTTCTTTGTTCACTGTTTCCTCTTCCTTCCTTTCCTAGTGAATATTTCCAACCATTTTTCTAAAACGCAGTCATCTCTTTAAAATAAATTAAATACTTCTTTATCTCTCACTGCTTACTGTTATTTATTATTATTACAAATTATTTATAATAATTCAAATATTTTAGTCCTTTGTATCTAAGCTTGCCTTATGTTCTCTTACTACTTCTGTAGGCAGTTTCTGTCATTCTCTCATTCACATACATGCACCATTTTGAGCCTGCTGTTAGAAATGGTTCTGATCTTTGTTATTTTATATTAGTACATTAATATAGTATACAATATTTAAATTAATGATACATGCAGCATCAAATCCATTATTCTTCTTATGAACACAATACAGTTGCAATCTACCTTATGTACCTTGTTTTGTTTTCCTGATGAACCCAAGACCTGGTATTATATTTAGAGTGAGGAAGAGGTAGCAGAGGAGTAATGGCTAAAAGAGTTTTCCTACTGTTCAGCCACTGTTTCCTGATCATAATGGCCCTGGCATGCATTTCAAATTGGGTCTTTGAAAAGCCAGACCAGAATCTTCATGCAAGTGAACTGTAGCACGTCCACTGTTTGTGTAAAGGAAGTGGTTTTTGCTGGTTTTTCCCATATTCCAGTTTTGAAGGAGACCATTCTAATGTCAGGCAGCATTCCTGAAAGACATAAAATAAGGTTTTGCTTTACTGGAATCTCAAGATTAATTTGTGTTTCTAATTAGATCCAAATTAATTTTATAGTGAAAATAACAGTTTTCTCAGATAATAAATTTCATAATTGCTTGAAACAGTTCTGGGGTACTCACAGTGCTGTTTCTGATGGATCTTCTTAGATTTATTTTCCATTGATATTTTTCCAAACTAATCCCAGTGCTTGCAAATTGATAGAAATTATAGTAATTAAGGTAAGTGGTAAGAAATTGTATTCAAAGGATGGCAGATTTAGTCTTCTGTCAGATGTTTTTCTGGCTTATCTAAATTTATTGAATTAAATACCTGTTCAAAAATGACCTTAATGTGAAATCATTTTCATTAATATTTTTACTAGTTTTTGAAATCATAAGGTGCAAAATTGTAACAGACTCTGGACTATGTTCTATCCCAGAAGGTTAACTGTTTGTAACAACACTTTCTCAAGCTCCTTTCACTGCTGACAGGAATGAATAAATGAAAAGCTTGGAAATCTCACATTAAGATTCTGCAAGACCTTTCTGACCCTGGGAATTAAGCCATGGAATCACTTAACTGTTGTATGCTATGTATTGACCTGGGCTGGATTAAACTTTGATCAGAGTGTTCTTCAAAACATGCAGTGTCCCCACTTCTAATCAGCAGGGTGGCCATTGGTTCACCTGTTACTTTTTGCAAAGTGAGACAGCTGGTGGAGATGACATTGAAATGATCTTGATGCTTCTAATTGCAAGTTCACAGTGGAGTGCATTGCCTTCTTAGCATGAATCACCTCATACCAGGGCCCAGCTCTGTATCATGGTTCTCCAGATACTGAGCCTCTTGTCCAGGAATTGTCTTATTCAGCAGTAAGCTCTCAGACACAACTCTGGGAGGTTAGGTTCTTTGTTGCAGACAAGAAGCCATATACCATGGACAGAAATCGAAAGACTTTAAATGGGATTAAGCTCTAGGCATTTAATAGATACTTGGTAGTCCTCCCAATGGCCTTGAAAGGTATCTGAACTAGACTGACATAACAATGCCAGCCACACGATCTTCATTCCTTACAACAGCAGAGCATGCTGCCTGAATGATGCAAAATGCCGCATGGAGGCAAAGCATACCCTCTTTGCCTAGCCCTAATACCGAAAGATGGCCATTCTTGTTTGTAATTGTAGAGGGCAGAGGGGATGATCTTGAGGGACAGGAGGAAGAGCTGCTACCAGGTCAGTGGTCAGATAAAAGAGGCCTGGGTCCACAGCACAAATGTAGTGTGAGCAAATGTCTCAGATAAGCCCCTCCCAAGTTCACACAAAGATAAAGAGAGGGAGGGGGAAGTGCATTCAGATTTGCGAGATTCTGTTGCTATAGTTTTACAATAAAAGTAATTGGCTTCCCAGTCTGATCTATGCTGAAGGGCTGACAGCAGCCTGCGAACAATATATTTGGCTTGGGAGGAGAAGCCAGCAAAAGAAAAGAACACATTCAGGGGCTGTGGAGCAACAAATCCCCATGAAATTTCCCCAACACATCCATGTGGGTGATCGAGTTGGGTGGCAAAAGAAGAAACACTTGGAGACATGATGTATTGGTTGGTTACACAGAAGGCAATACAGACATCCCCCTTTTAAATGAGTTAGAAAGAATTCCAGAAGCCACGCTATGCCTGTTTTTCCTACTTTTCTGTCTAGCCTGCATCATTGGTGTTTCCTCGTGTTCTCCTCTCCAAGTACTGTTAGGTCAGATCCTGCTTAGCTTCTTGAGCTTAACCAACATTGGCTGCATTTTCTGTCTTATTTATGGTCACACAATAATTCACAGAAATTGCAGCTGGAATTCTGGAAGTCATAGCCCTGGAGGACAGTAGAATGGGGACAAGCTAATTTAGATAATTGCATTTACTTTCACAAATACAACAGTAATCTAAATTACAAAATCATTAGCAATTCATGTTGGTGATTGTTATCAAAATCATTAGTGCTGATTGTCACTATCACTCTTTTTTTAATGACTATTCATGAATTTTTCTCCTAGAAATCAAGCCTTAGAATAAACTGTATTTTACATATAAATATGTTGCTTTATTTAAATATTTTATGCCACTTTCCAGAATGCTCAAAGCAACTTTTGAAATATGATCAGAATTTTTCATATAAAATCATTCCAATTTTAAATAATATTTTGTTACCAATAAAATCTTACTTTCCTTTAGAAGGATTTCCCTTCATTAGAGCCAGGGCATTGTACAGTGCAATATCTCCCTCCTGAAGGAGGCCCGGACATGTTTTGGGACATGTTTCTGGTGGGAGGATATATTGTATTCCTAGACCTAGACTTGCCTGGCTTCATAGAACAGGTGTGCCCATTGGCTCTGCCAAGTATGCCTTCAACTTCAGCAGAACTGTATCTCCTCCAATTCTTCCCTTGGTGCTTTCTGTTGCTTTCTTTTCTTTTCCCTTACTTGGGTCCTATAAACTCTGCAGATTTTCAACCATGGTTTGCCACAGAGCTACTGTCTAGTGTAACAACAATGCATCCTCTTATTTGCCTACTAGGCTCTCCCCACAAGGTGCTGGCAAATGCAGCAGCTCCCAAGTTGTTGGCCCCAACCATCATAGCAACTACCTGGCCTGCTGTCCCTCCTTTCTGGGCACTGGTGGGGATGGAAGCTGGATGCAGGTTGCCAGCTCTCCCTGTTGCTCTTTGCCAAGGAAAGGACAGCCTTGGACCTCCTCTGTTGGTTCTGCAAGATAGCTCTCTTTGAAAGCCGCTCAGCTTTTTGCTCTGCAGAGATCCCCAGTGACCAATCAACTTTTGGAGAGGGGGGACAGGTTTAGTAAATAAAAATGCCAAAGACTCTTGTAAAACATCCAAAGGAGGGGAAAATTAGACCACAGCATATGAGACCTAGCAACAAGAGGTATCCTTGCTAACTCAGTCAGGGTTTCTTTCCTGTGGATCAAACAGTTTGATCAGCTCATCCCACCAGAACAGAAGAGCTCAAGCAGGAAATGAACAAAGGCTGCTCCATTCATGGCAGATGCTAGTCTGGACAAAGCCCAATTCACAGCCAGAGGATGGCTTTCCCTTAGGATATGTACCTAGGAGGGACCTAAGCAGAAGAGGCAGCAGAAGTATGTTGTCCTGCTCTATGTTAAAAGTTGTTTGTTTAATTTGCAATGCATGAGGCTTGCATAAAGGCAGCCAGAGTGAATTTGTAAGAGGGAAGGAGAGCAAGCATTCTTTCCAATTCTCTGTTGGATTCCCTTCCCCTCCCTCCGTCCCTTGTCTAGAGATGGATAAGCCAGGAGGCTGAAGAATTAAGAACCTCAAATGGCTCCCAGTTCTTTTGAAAGTGATAATCTAAGACTGCAGGCCTGTGAATCCTATGCCATTGAATTTAAATCAAAGCCCCAGCCAGTGTGACAGAACTTATTTCTGACTAAACATAAGCTAAATTGGGCCACAGAGGTAAATTGGACTGTGGAGATCTTAAAAAGAGAGTGAAAGAGACATTTGCTTTTTCCCTCCAACCATTTGTCTTTCTTGATTTGCAATATCTACTTGCCTGCGGTCCGAGAGGACTTTTCAGTTGCATTTTTTGCATTTTTGCAGCAGCTGCATGGCCTCTTTCAAAAAGACCTGTAGGAGGAAAAGGGGGGGGATATCACTTATTTTCTTCCCAGCTGTTTCTGTGGCTGTTGGAAGTTTGCCATATCTAAACGGATGGAAACAAATGATTGAATATGGTACTTACATAACCTTCTGCTAGGATTTGTACTAGTAGGAAAGATGTCTTTCTGCTGAGTCTGTCTCTAACTCCTTGGATGGAGAAGACTGTTCTCATAGTGGGAAGTAATACTTTAGTTCTAGCTTCTCTAGATGTGGCTTAAAGGTTTACAATTCCTGTATCTAAAAACAGAGACTGAAAAAACTGAGTCTTGATTTGCACAGCACACTAAGTCATAGCATGGTTGGGTATGTGTGACATTCTAATTGGATCATAAATTAGATTGTGGTTACTGCAGAACTCATAGTTTTTACCCGTAGTTTGATTTCAGCTTGGTGATGGTCCATATGTTATATGAACCTGGTGAGATGACTTAACCTACGTTTTGCTTGTGTGTCTGCTTTTGGCCATAGAGCTGGGAAGTAGGAGTTACAAAATGGAATTACTCAATTTTCAGGATCTCTATTCCAGTTCTGTTCTCTTCCTCTCCCCACCCCCAATTGTTAGGTTGAAATATGAAGACTGATAGGGAGATCCTCACCCTTCATCCTGTGCATATTGGCTCCCAATCCATTTGGGCTGTGTTTTTGTAAGATTTTTCTTTGCAAAAATTAAACAAGTCTGAAAGCCTTCCAGCAGACTTACAGAAAAGGGGCTGGGATATTGGGTAGCAGGATGCTTAAGTCTTTTATTCCTTGTTCACTAAAAGCCAGGCTTATATACTGTAGAAAAAACTCTTGCCTCTTAAATGTCCCTATATAAGGTATCCCACTTTTTGTTCTTTCTCTCTCTCTTTCATGTTGTACAGGCTTTCATTATATTTACCTAAATATTTTTAAAAGAATCATGATAAACCATCAAAATGCCCTTGCATCTAAAATCTGCAAGTTCAACATAGTTTTATTTCCCAAATAACTGTCCACTTATCAGACAATCATCCCTCTATTCTGCCTGCTTTCATTTTAGCTCTTTTCCTTGGTATACATCTTTTGTGCATGTGTTAGCTTCTTAATAAATTACTTCTGAAAGAACTATTTATTACTTTGTTTGTGTACAGGACCTCTCCATTTGGGTTTCCAGCTCAGATGCAATCAACATGATTAATTATATGATATGAGTATAACTGAAAGTCAAGCATTCGAAGTTAGGACTTAAGGGAATCTGTTTTTAAAAGAGCTGTTTCATTGATTTATTCTTTACCAGTTTACCCAGCTGGCCTATCTTTCTGAGTTTCATTCAGTGGTCAATCTAATACAGGCAATAAATCATTCCATTTTCTCTTAATTCTTTTTATGCTTGTCAGACTTATTTCTGCAGGGATATTTGTTATTGCAAGAACAGTGATGAAATGCATTTATTGACTGCACTCACAAGACTCTAAGTATGTGCTTGTCTTCACTTAACCAACACAAAAATGAGATATAGGGGGAGGTATTTTTGAAATAATCTTTGCATTGGTTTTCTTTAACCAGTTCTGAAATTTTCAATTCTAGAATATTGGCAGAGGCAGCAAGATCATTTTTCACAAGATGGCATTTCATTTATTTTGTTTGTATATGGGTGGTGTGGTCAAATAGTCTACAGTATGTTGTAGAAAAAAGCACTCTGTGTTGTTTTTCCTTGTTAACTTACCTGTTACTGCATTATGTGTGGTTCTATTAGTACACATGACTTCATTCAGTGTTTTGCATTTATGCAGTAGGAATTTGCCTTGTATCCAGCACACGCTCCAGGGGAACCAGAATTCACTCTATGCAGTTTCCGTCCTGCTGATGGGCAGAGAAGGTTGAATGCAATTTATGTGTCTGGTTTTGTATCTCCTTCTTGGTTTTGCTTTATGTTTGCAACCTGCTTTATTTCTGTTTGAATAGCTATGAAATTTCTGTGGACTACTGACTTAGTGTTACCAACCTTACTGTGGAGCCAACCCTATATGAATAATGGTACTGACATTGTTTAACAAATAATTATTATTCCGTGGCATGTATTTAAATCTTTTCCACTTATCCCATTCAAATCAATTTTTTTCCCCCTCTTGTATATATTAGGTCAGAATAGTGTTATCTGAGCTTCAGGGTAACTGTTCATCATAAGTTGTTGCTTTGTGGGTCACAGTGGTAGCATTATCTAACCTACTAAGCTGGGAGTGAACTGGTTCAGTGTAGTATGCTTACAGAATGTCAAAAAAATGTAAATGTATTTAAATGAACAGGTTTAATGGGAAAACAGTTTTGCTAGGCTTGTGTTCATTTAAGAGAGAGAGCTTCTGCAGATTAGTATTAGGTTTTTAGGGGAAAATACTGGAATTAGGAAAGATATAAAAGGTGAAATGTATAAAGTATGCTGATTGCTCTCCTTGGATGAGTTTGTGGAATTGAAAGTCCTGCTGGCACACTGTCAGGGTGGAAACAGAACAGAAAACATCTGCAGGTAATCCTTGTTTAGTGACTGTCTCATTTAGCAACCGCAATTACAACAGTGATGAGAAAGTAACTTTACAGCCAGTTCTTTCATTTAAGACTTTCGCAGGTCTGGAAAGCAAAGGAAAGCTGAAGTAAGTTCATAAGTACAATCGTGGCTTTGCTTACCAACTGCTTTGCTAAACAACCAAGTTGCTGGTCCCAATTGTGGTCACTAAAAGAGGACTACCTATATCTCTTCCAAACCGGTTATTTGTTACTTTTTAAAAATATTGTCCTTCCTTCTGCAAGAATTGGAATGGAAATAATTTAGATTAGCGCAAGGACTGGTCTCATTTTTCCCCAGGTCAGGTGTGTCACAGAAGGCTAGAAGGATGTTGGTTTAAGAGATCCATAGCCTCTCCTGGTGGCTTTCTGCCATACCTTTTCCTGTAGAAGTTTCTAATACCGGGAGCAATCCCTTACAGTGGGAAAGGAAGAAGTTTCCAACATTTCTTTCTGACCTTGACATGGGGAGTCTGGATTATCCTTGTTCTGAGACCGAAGAGACCAGATGTAGTATTGCAGCCTTGTAGGTGTTTGCATGTGATCAAAGAATAATTATTATATGCTCTAGGTATAGAAATATTATAAATCCATAGCAAAATAAAACAATCACTGGCATAATCTGCAGCAGCACATCTGTAACAAAGTTCTATGTGGAATTGCATATTCCATTTAAATGTAAATTTTTCTAAGGTTGCTTCCCTTTTTGGATATGTTATAATTAAACAGTTTCTTTTTATGTTTGAATATGCCTTTATCCTGGTAAGCAGGGTAGGCACTATTAAAAGCTTACGTCCTGTTTTGTCAAGCTTGAGTATATACTGTATCTTTGCTAGAATGCTGTAATTGTTAACTCAAGATTTCCTGTGCATTGGCTGTTCATATTCAATATACTGTACTTGGTAAGGTGAGACTAAAAATTCCAGTCCTGCAAGAGTTTTTATTCAGTTTTGACTAAGATCTAAAGAACTAAGGAACTAGTTCTACAAGCCAAAAGAGTTTTTGACTTAAGTTTCTTTTAACAGCAGCTGTCATGTCACATAGCAAATCACTTTTGAAAATAAGATGTTATAATACGAACTCGTTCAAAGAAAGTACAAGGAAAAAAATACCATTGGAGAAAGCCTATCTCTCGGACATACTACTTAGAATTTGAATTTGAATTCCAACCTTTGTTTCTTGTTCGGCATAATTGCTACAGTGCATTATTGCAATACATTAAGTTTACTGAAAACTCACAAAACAGAAACAATCTAAAATTAATTTTTAATTGCAAGCTGCCATATTCAGTTATAGTGATGCTTCTGATAATATTAAGTGATGAGTACTGATTCTAGCCTTTACATGATTTGGTAGACGAATGTGCATCTTAGGCCCAGTCAAGCATAGACATATCTAAAGCCGCAGATGCCAGTATTGCATACGTAACTGAAGTATGGTTTGGGGTTCAGACAGGCTTGTGTGAATATTTATTTCCTCTGGATAAAAATAGATTGAATCTAGCATCTGTTTTTAACAGCTGTTTACTGAATAAATCAAAATTAGCTGTGCTTCCAAAATATGCTAAACAGTAAACAGATCTTACAAACTACAGTAGCTATGTTCACAAAATACAATAAACCACAAGTAAGTGACTTATTATAATGTGTGAGCCTAACCATGATGTAGTCCTTGGATCCAGTTTTCATGGAAGTGTTTCATATTCCTCTATCTTTGTCCCTTTTTGCATATAGAAAACTAGTACATCAGAAAGAAGACTAAATTAGAGTATTAATCCCCAGTATATCAGCAAATTATAGTGGCCATTCTTACGACTGTCTTTGGGGCCCAAACATTTGCTATAGTAAGAATATTCTCTGCTCCTGCTTCACCAAATTTGTGAAATAGTTGAAGAATCATTACTGGTCAACACTATCAGTCAGTGTACAGAGATTTAAATTTCTTAACTGAATTCAACATCCTGGTGATGCATTATTGCTTATTACCACAGAACTGCATAATTTATCTTCACATTGCAATTCTGGGAACTTTCTAGCAGAAATGCTGTGAGATTGCCTTGTTATGTGGGGTTTATGATGAAGCATTCAACTAGAGACTTGTCTGAACCAAAACTGACAGTTGCAGAAGTTCAGGGTAGAGGGTAGGGCATTAATTAGTTAAACTGTATCACTGTATATCACACAAATCAAGGAAACAGCAGTGAATGCCATCCACACAAGCAGATTGGGAATTCAAGATGATTTCAGATGAATAGAGGAAATGCACCTTCATAGTGTCTGCAGATAGGCCAGACATAGCAAGGTGGATTGCATCAGCACTCTGTGCATATCCAAGGTTGTGGAATGCAGGTTTTGTTAAAAAAAAAGTGTCATGTTGACTAAATATGCAATTCAGGGTTAATTAATGTGAAACCAGAGAACTGAACTAGTGCCTCCCTACTGCCTTCGATTCTCTTTTTAACTGAGTGTAGGTTTAAAGGAGAATGCTAAATGTTTATGGATACCACAAAAATTTCCATCTGTTCTTGTTCTGAGATACAGGTAGTCCTCGCTTAACAACCACAATTGGGACTGGAATTTTGGTTGCTAAGCAAAACGGTCATTAAGCAAATTTGTCCTGATTTTATGACCTTTTTGTGATGGTCATTAAGCAAATCACCACAGGCGTTAAGCAAACCATATGGTCGTTAAGTGAATCAAGTGGTTCTCCATTGATTTTGCTTGCTAGAAGCTGGCCGGGAAGGTTGAAAATGGTGATCACGGGACACTGCGACGGTCATAAATGTGAACCAGTTGCCAAGTGCCCAAATTGTGATCACATGACCGTGGGGACACTGCGATGGTTGTAAGTGTGAGAACTGGTTGTAAGTTGTTTTTTTCAGCATTGTCGTAAGTCTAAATCATCACTAAACAAATGGTTGTTAAGTGAGGACTACCTGTATTTTGAAAAGGCCCATTTTTGCTCTTGAGCTCAGAGGCAGCAGTTGCTTGCAATTCTAGAGGCCATGTCTTCTATTAGAAATAACTATGCACGAACTGACTAATTGGCCCTTGCTATTATCAAAGAAATCAAGAAGCTCCATAATTATTTCCATGGTTGTGCTTTTGAAATTTATATTGACCACAAGCCTCTTTCAGGAATCTTCTCTAATACCAAACCTATACTCTTAATATTATCCTCACATACACGGT
This sequence comes from Candoia aspera, assembly GCF_035149785.1. Lineage (NCBI taxonomy): Eukaryota > Metazoa > Chordata > Lepidosauria > Squamata > Candoiidae > Candoia > Candoia aspera. The sequence goes on along the minus strand of NC_086153.1, from coordinate 86,920,363 downwards.
CCCTTGATTAACTCTTATGATTATATGCAATAACCAATGTTGATGCTGTGAGCTGCCTGCCACACCAAATGCTGGATTTTGTAGTACTGCCACTGCTGGATATCTTGATGCTGGTGGCCCTCCCAGCCCCACCACCTCTGACTGATCAAATTGCATGTTTGGCTGTCTGGGATTACAAACAGTTTTTTTTATTAAACTGGGTGTAGAAGGAAGCCAGCTGAGAAGCCACTGTAAGAATTTAAGGCATTCAGAAGCTTCCCATAAAGGGTATCTCCTATGGGGAAATCATGTTGTATTACATATAATTGTGAGAGCTTACAAATGGATACAGATGCAGAAGAGGACATAGTAAAATTTTACATAAGTATGTTGAATTACAAGGTATATATCCTCATGGATTTTTACTGTTTGTTCCTTCTTTCCCAATTTTCATTTTTCTGCAATTCTGTGAAATCATTAAGCGCAAAATAGAAAGACTACTTAGTTGTCATGGAGTTGTCTTTGTATGTTTAGGAGACAAAGGTCATGACCACTTTTAAAAGGAGCTTTGCAACAGCATTCTCCTTTCGCAGTGTTGTAAGTCAGCCTATAGTAGTATGTTTCCAAATAATACCGTTAATTACACAGATGGGCATTTAGAAAGTCAGCATTTTTTCAGCTATAAGGTTGATGACTTTCTTTAGAATTAATTAAAAGGGTTATTAATCCAAACAATTACATTCTTTTCTAACAGTACAGCTGTCTAATTAATGAATCTATTAATTAATCAGTGAGCTTTCCAGATGTCTACTGAGATAAGCTCCCTTGAGGAACAACATAGTCACTGGTCTTTTCTTTAAAAAGAAATCTGTAATTAAGTTATCTTTTTTAGCTGGATATTAAGTATTTTATATATTTCAATTTACAATATGCACATGGCCATTTTTGTGAAAAAAATTGTTTTTATTATTATGAGTTACAGTACCTTTTCCATTTTAGTTGCCATGCTTGTAAATTGATAATATTGTGATAAACTCTAAGTAGTTCAGATAAGCTTTTTCACTATTTTGGAAAATTGTTTGCCAAAAGTAATAACAGCATATGAAATGTTGTATTTGCTTTTTTTAAAAAAAAATTCCAACCCATAGAACAGAAGTGATCGTGTTTTTTATTCAGATCTATTAGTGTTAAAATTATTTCACATGCTAAAGTCAAATTTAATAATTGCATAGGATTTCTAATTAAAATACACAGCAGAGATGGAGCAGTAGCCATATCATTCTACACCTTATGTTTGCAACCTTCTGTGGATTCAAGACTTTTTTGCTTCTTTATGGTTAATTCAAACATCAGGAAGAATTGTTCCTCCAATATAATTAAACTTTAGGTCTGATATGCTTTTTTGCTTACTCCAGCACCAGTTTAGCTTTTCCTGTTTCTTTCTTAGATTTGTATTCTTTCAGTCTTATATTCTACATTATGTGTCTTAATTATATCTTGAACAATTACTAATATTTTTTTTTTAAAAATGTAATTAAACTTTAGGCTTTGGCTTACCTGTTTCCCATTTTCTCTGTCCATGTGATATCCAAAGTCATGAAACTGGGATTTGTTAAACTATGGTTTGAAAGAACAAAATAACTTAATTCCTTGTATACTAATGTCATATTCATCTGTTCTGGGAACGTTGAAAGACTTGATCTAACCATCTTTTCCTCATTTGCCTATTAGATCTCACTCACATTCAGTCTGTCTCAAATAAGGAACTTCTCAGTGGAATATGCCTTGTTTCATCTTCCTGATATCCACCAGATGCGTTGGGACAGCAGTTCCCAGAATTCTCAGTCAAAGCCCATGTTGGATTAGGAATTCTGCAAGTTACAATCCCATCACATCTGGAGGGTGGTGAAGTGGGGAAGGCTGTCTTTGGTAATGAGAAAGTAATAGTACTGGTACTGGTGATTTAATTTTCTTTTTCCTCAAGGACTTACATAATGTTCTCTGTCAGTTGTAAGTATGATTTATAACAGCCCATATCATTTTATGGATATTACTAAACATTTGAAATTCTACAGCTATTAAGCTCAAGTTAATTACTGGTTTTGGATAGATGTATATAGTAAATAATAGAGGTACCATCTATTTGATTTGAAGAATTGACTTGATTTGGATAATTGATTTGAATCAAGTCAATTCAATTTGAGTTAGCAATTTGATTAAATAAATAGAAGGCACCTGATTCAAATGATCACCTTCAATCAGATTGATTCAGCCCTTTGAGGTAGACTGAGTCTGGAAACAGACTCCACAAAAATGCTAGAATTCTATTTATTGATATATGCTAAAGTAACAGAATCTTGAAGGCTCTACTGTGTTTTCCCTTCCTTCCTCTTATATCCTGGGGAGTTAAGGCGGAGTCAATTTTAGATTATTTTTCTTTGGTTCCTGGATTTAAAATATGCTTTTCTAACTGTCACCACATAGTTTCTCCAAAGTCATCTTTGTGGCTCCAATTCTTTGATTCAGAAATTTAAAAGTTACACAAAAATACTACCAGTCTATGAACCAGTATCTAATTACACCATTAGAAAAATGGCAGAGTTTGTTTTTCAAAAAATGTCAAGTATATTAAATAGAACTTTAAAATTTAAAAGGTGACTATCTGTGAACACTGGTTTGGAGATACTTAAGCAGGGTCTCTATTCTTCATGTCTTGCTTTTAAGCTTTCAGAAGTTGTTAAGGGAATTCTAGACTTAATGGATATTCAAATCAAATCAGTTAATGACTTAATAGATGTTTGCTATGATTCTTTTGCATGGAAAAACTCTTGTTTTTATGCAGTACACTGTCTAACTTGCCTTAAGCCGAGCCAGGCTGTATTGCGTAAAATCAGAGATGCTGTTAAAAATGTTGGTAAACTTAAGACTGCAAATGAATATTGAGATTACTAAGTGAATAATGAATAAATAAATGAAATAAAGTATCCAATATATTTTGAAATCTCAGAACTGTAACATACTTGAATTAGTTGGAGATGTTTCTAAATTTTAAGGAAATAAATAGGATATTTCAACTTGCAGAGCTGTGAAGGAGTATGCCTATACATAGATATATTGGTGATATATGTGACTTATTTAGTATTCAGTAAAACTAGAGTTTTATTGAGAGCCAGTTTGGTCTAGTGGTTAAGGCAATGGGCTAGAAACCAGGAGACTGTGAGTTCTTGTCCCGCCTTAGGCATGAACCAGCTGGGTGACTTTGGGCCAGTCACTCTCTCTCAGCCCTAGGAAGGAGACAATGACAAACCACTTCTGAAATCTTGCCAAGAAAACTGCAGGGACGAGTCCAGGCAGTCGCCAAGGATAGGACATGATTGAACTGCCAAAACAAAAACAAAGCCTAGAGTAATTTTTCATAGAAAATACAGAATATTCTTGATGCTATTTTAAAAATACATTTAAAAACAAGCATTGAAGAGTTCCACATATTCTCTGGCATCCTATTTTCTGAAAGAAAATGTAATCTCTGTCCCTAATGAAATGGTAATATTAATAGGATAATTCATAAGCCATTGGTTTTCTATTATCTGTATAATGAACAGAATCTGGAGGTCAGGAAATTGCCCTTCCAATATTTTTTTTATTTAAAAATAAAAATAAAATTGTTCATTGTAATGAATCATATGTTGTTGTATATTAAAACCACCATAATAGCTTAGCATTAAAAAAAAAAAAGGCATCTGAACCCAGAGTTGGACAGGAAGACCTCCAAGGTCTTTTACAACCCTGTGATTCTGTGAAAAAAATACTGCCTTGTGTACTTACATAGAACTGAGAAATACTGTATATAGACTGCCAGACGATAAACTTGTGGGTCCCATCGTTTCCTGCAGCTAAATTGTGCTAAAGAAATGTTTGCAGGAAAAGAACCAAGATCAGAGAAAATCAAGAACCCAACAGTTCAACCCTGAGCCACATATATTATCTTCTCTTGGAATTTACTACGTAACTGAGTATTCCTGCCCAAGGCTCTACCCAGCTAGCAGTCTTATTGACCCTTTCCTTTCCTTTCCTTTCCTTTCCTTTCCTTTCCTTTCCTTTCCTTTCCTTTCCTTTCCTTTCCTTTCCTTTCCTTTCCTTTCCTAGGTTTCTGCTTTGTTTGCTTTTTTAATGCTTCTACATAGTTTGGGTTTCATCTGACCATGCTCATACCTGTCTTTCTAGGTGATCTTGTTTTACTCCAGTCCTGTTAGAAATTAGTTACTTAATTTGCACGTAGAAGGAAAGGTTACAGTATTAAAACATGTAATACATAGGCATCCTTAATTTGCTTTACATTATTTGGTTTCCCTCAAAAATATATTCTAGAGCAGCACTAATGTGTGAAATATATAGACTGCCAGATGATAAATTTGTGGGTCCCATCATTGTTTCCTGTAGCTAAATTGTGCTAAAATTGCTAGTTCATGGTCATTATCAATACTGTTCAGTAGGAGGTAGCTGCTACAGTTACTAAGAAAGATTCTTAGTATTTATTATAAGTCTATCAGTGAGATACAGATAGTTGCATTATTAAATGTAGGAAACTGAGCTTCAGAATTTCTGTTTAGTTAAAAAAAGTCCTTTCTTGTAATGGTTTTGGTTGTGTTTTATCTTCCCTTATTATAAGATTAAACATCACAGTGAGTTATATGGGAAATAAAAATTTAGTAAATTAATAGTCACTGAAATTTGTTGATACTTCATTTACTAGTAATGTGGTTCAGTAAAAATAATTTTACTTGCTTATAATTTAATTACAAATTGACCATTATTTCCTCTGGAAATTCTTCACTGACTTCGATGATAAAATGAGATCCAGCTCATGAGTAATCAGGCTGATCATGATGATCTGTAAAGCTATTGGATATGCTGCCTGAAAATTAAGGGTATTATAATCTGGTTTATCTGGGAGACCTGAAATTAAGGAAGGTTGCTTTCTGTAGCTGGTAAGATCTGTTAAAATTAATCTGTTACTCTTAATGAGATTGTCATTGAACTACATATCTATACTGCTAGATAAATCAGCCTTTTGTTAGATGAGAACAACAAACATTCAACAAGAAGCCAACAAAAGGGATGAATAATTACCCACACACTTGCACACCCAGGCATGCAAATGACTTTCACAGAGATTGAATGAAAATAGTCAATATTCTTAGCTCTGATACCACTGAAAAAAATACTTTCTGCACTTTGAAATTCTCTTGTACTCTTTCTACTCTTAAGTGCAGTCCAGCAATCTTACCTTGCTTTGTTAATATTTATTTAAACTACTTTTTGGGGGGTCGGACGGAACTTGGTGTCCCAAGATAGTTTACAAGTTAAGTAATAAAACAACAATCAAAAGTTTTAAAGGCTGCTGACAGTAATAAAATTGAACGTTCTCTCTCAAAAATATTGCCCTCTTCCCCCAATATATTTTAAACCAATCTGTCAGTAAAATGTGAAAAGTACTATGTTGTTGTTTTTCAAAGTAATTTTGTTTACTAGACCAATAATTGTTTTTATTTTATATTTGTAAGCTGTTGTAGGAAAAACAGTGCTTGTAAATCATTGTGCATAGTACCTAAACCTGTTGAGTTGCACATTCACTTTTTTGGTTTATGCTTTCATCATTGAAAAATAAACCTGTATATCTAGATGAGATTATAAATTGAAAACAAAAATACTCAGAAGGAAGCTGTCATGTTTGAAACTGCTTTGTTTTCCTTTCTCATCTTCGTTAAACATTTGCAGTTCTTTCTACCTCACTGGCTCAGGGATGTGTCACAGGTGAAATACAACAACTGAGGGTCTTTAGTCAATCTCTTATCTTTATAGAACAGCAGAGACAAAACGACACCACTAGAAATTTGACAAGTAGAATGCAGTCACAATGTATAAATTACAGGACAGAGGCATGAAAATAGCTAACTGCAGATTTATAGGAAGGACTTTCCCAAAAACAACTTCATTGCTAAACTTGCTATATTTTGCAATATTTTTACATTCACATAGATTCACCTGTAGTGTGTTTTGTATCATATTAATCCATTTCTGCATCCTGTTTATTTAAAATTGCTTCCTAAAAAATAAACAATAAATCTGTTAAATATATTTTTCGAGCCCTTGATGATAAATTTAGTCTTGTTTATTTACATTTTAAGTTAACTTAAATTAATTTGATTTTAGTAAAACTTGAGAAAGTTGTGAACAAAGAATCAGTTTTAAATAACATTAACATGTTTCAACAGTTTAAACTATTTGAGAAAACATACTTGATCTTTCTCATTAAGAAAAATGCCATTATCTTATAACTGTAAAAAACATATATAAGAAAGGAGTCACAAGGCCCTCCTGTTAGGTCAGTAGCATGTTTACAGATGTTATCAAACTAGAAGAGAAGAGTACTTTCGACCTACATTCAGGATTACTTAAATAAAGTTCTCGAGACTTATCTTTCATCTGCGTCTCCTGGATTCTCTGTGTACCTTAATTCTGTTTTAAAGGAGTTCCACCTGAGGAAGAGATTTCAAGGAGCACAGGAGGAAGGGAAATCCATTCCATTGGCAAATGCCATTCCATTGGCAAATGCCATTCCATTGGCAAATGCCATTCCATCAGTATATGGATGCAAGGAGATATTTGTCTTCTTTCTCAGCTGAGAAAGTACTTTTTTAATCTTCTGTGGACTCAGAAGCAAAGTAGGAGGGGCCTGGTTGGTATTTCAAGGGTAAACCACCAGGAAATTCTAGGACTAAGGCTAGAATTAGACTAGAACTAGACTGGGAAGTCAGAAAAGTATCCTGGAATAAAATGGTGGCAAGCCATGTACTTTTGGTAAGAAAACTGCACGGATGTGCACATGAAGTCACCAGAATTTGAGCTCAGCTAAAGGAGACTTTACTCCAGAAATGCTTAAATTGCAGTATGAAATTACTTTGTTATTTTCACTTTGGCACAGTTTAGTGCTTATTATTTTAACAAGTTATATATTGCTTTTCCAAATAGGAGTTGTATAAATTACACTAATCTCTGGATTGGGTTATGTATATGTCACCTGTGCTCTTAGAAAATACAATTGCCTGGAAACTGTTAAGGTACACACAACTCTTTATTTCATTTTCTATAACATCTACCTTTTCATGCATGAATTCTTTCCTGTCTTGTATCTGGAGTTTGATTTAAAAAACAACATGAAAATGTGTATGCATTTTCATGAACTCAAAAGTTTGTAGGCACCTTTTACAACCAGTGACCTCAATATATGCTTTATATACAGTAAATACATATTTTCACCTAAGTACATTTTGTATATACTTTTTTGGGGGTAATGCATTGTGAAATTTAGAGAATGTGAAAATAAACAGGAAACTTTCTGCTTTATTAGTTCAGGAAGTACAGATTATATTAGTTCGTATTCAAATACAGATCAGACTTTTCAGATAACTCTAGAAGTAGACATAGTTATATTGTTTTTTTTAATCCATTCAATAGTGTCTGGTTTTTCGGAGACTGCCTGAACAAATCCCTGAAGTTTTCTTGGCAAGGTTTTTTCAGAAGTGGTTTGCCATTGCCTCTTTCTTAGGGCTGAGAGAAAGTGACTGGGCCAAGGTCACCCAGCTGGCTTTGTGCCCAAGGTGGGACTAGAACTCATGGTCTCCTGGTTTCTAGCCTGATGCCTTAATAGACATAGTTCCATTGTACATATGAATAATTAGCTGTTGACCATTTTAATTATATAAGAAAATAATATTAGAAAACAATATTAGAAATTGATTAAGGTAATTATTAAATTCTGTGTTTTATCTGACCTATATATCAGATATAGGTATATATGGTATCCACATATAATAAGCAAATGCTTGATTCAGCCCTAATAATGAGAGAAAATGTGAAACTATTCTGAAAGTCCTATTGTTGCTGCTGCTTCTTTCATATCAAGAACAAATTTTAAGGCAAACCCCTGCTACTGTTTGTTGTAGACATCCTGAGAATATGATCTGTCACATTAAAGATATGTCTGAACTAGGATTTCTAACAATGCTCAGCCAGAATCTCTAGAAAGCTTGCAAATGAAGTATGATTAAATATCCTTTCTGATCTGCCAATAATTATGTTGAATTTTGTAGTGATGAAGGGTAAACCCTTTAAAAATCTTTTAACAACTTGTTAATTATATTGTGGTGTAAATAAATGCTTCTTCATATTTTTGGAATTACTGCTACAGGTATCTGTATTAATTTTATAATCAGCTTAATCAAACCATAATATAGTTACCATAGAATATACAGTGGAGCTTAAAAGTTTGTGAGCCCTTTTGAATGTTCAGTATTTCTGCATGAATATGACCTGAAACATGATCTGTTTTCCACACAAGTCCTAAAACTAGATAAAGAGAACCCAATTAAACAATGAGTCAAAAACATAAGACTTGTTCATTTATTTATTGGGGAAAATGTTTCAAAGCTACATATTTGTGTGGGGCAAAAGTATGTGAATCTCTAGCATTATCAGTTCATTTGAAGGGGAAATCAATGTGTTCCAATCAATGGGATGATAATCAGATGTGAGTGTTGGAGGTCCTGCCTTATTTAAAGAACAAAATTCTGGGTATTCACTATTAATGTCTGATCTTCACAACACAGGTATGTAGATATGTGTCATCCTTCTGCAAGAGGCTTCTAGGTATTTAGATGAGGAGAATCACAAAACTATAGGATCATTTATGGACTCTAGCGGTATTTGATTAAAATAAATAATTACTGGCATTTGGGATCAGTGCTCAGGACCAGTAAGCCAGTGAGGACATTATCTAGTTTTATTTCCAGTGAAATGCTGTAATTTTCTCAGTTATACCATTTGTAAGACATAGAGCAGCAGCGGCAACAACAAATGGAATAGTAGTTGTGTCAGGGTAGCCCTTACCTCGAATAAGACACGGACTCACTTAGTGGGACTAAGGATTTCCAAGTTTATTGAGGTAGAATGCGTACGAGGAAAAAAGACGGGAATGGGGGTGTAGTAGCAGGATGCCCTGTTTATACTTTAGTGGCGGACCTTGCTCTCCTCCACCCCCCATTGTCCCCAAGCCGGGTTCGGAATGGTGCTTAGCGCCGGTATCGCTCTCTGATGGGTTTTCCGGGCTATCTCCGATGTCTTCTCTTTGTTTCTTTGCCTCCGTCCGGTGCAGGTGCGTCCCCCCGGGGTAATGGGTAGGAGTTCCCCCGATCCGTTGATGGTTCCATGTCCTGTTTGAGTTGCTCTCCTATTATCTGTTGATGGGTTTTGGATTATGTGTGCTTAAGGGATTATGTGTGTGGTTAATGGGACAATGGTTGACCCTTCCTCTTTTCCTGATGTGCATGTTCCCCGTTGTGATGCACTTATGCCTTGCAACGGGGAACATGACAAGTTGGTACCCAGAGAATGGAATCTCTGTTGCGGTTAGGTAATTCACAGTGAGTACAATCCAGGAGTGAGAAGTAATGACCTATCAATCTATCAACACTAAAACCAGAAGAGTTTGCTATATATTTTAAGCACAAAAATAGATTCAAGAAATAACAATAAAAGATAATTTCTCCATTTCATGTTAACTATTCTTGAAAGAAGAGTCAGAAATATTGAGCAGCTTTCATAAAACCAAATATACAGCTACAACTTATACTACTGTTTCCATTATTTCTACTGTTATTTCTGGATATTATACCCAGTGAATTAATAGATGTAATAACATTGGAAAAAGTCATATTAGTAGTTCCAATGTTATCATTAACAAAAAGCTTGAGAATCTTTGCTTTCTCCTCAGAGTATCAAAATATTTTTATAGCATTTCCTTGCAGTGAGAGGTTTTTCAAAAGTTTTAATTTACTCACTATATCCTACTAAAATTTACAGTAGTAGCTGGATGGTCACAATAGATCTTTTACAGCTAATATAAACTTTACTGTTGGTTGTGTTCAGCTTTGTTTATTTGGACCATGTTGAAAAATGTAGCTTGTCCAGAAATAGCAAAGGAAAAGAAGTCAAGGTAAAAATACTGAGAATGCTGCAAGACAGAACAATAAATAAAACAACGTAATAGGAAAATGTTTTCATAAATTTCGTAAAACTCTGTACTCTTTTGAACAGAGTATCACTTTAGATATTAAGAGGCTAGAATAATTCAAATATATGTTTGTAAAGATCATGATTGTATAAAATGTTATTTGATATACGATACTCTCTTCTCCTAAGCGATTTTATTTTTCAGGAAAAAATGTGTGCTACATTGTAGTAAGGAGAATAATATGCGTTTTCCTTTATCTATATATGACTATGTGAACATAACTTAAGCTTTTTCAAGGACTACCAGCAACCAAATGATGGATGTAGGGTTTTTTTTTTAAATCAGGAAGAGAAACGTCGTAATAGATTGCATCATTCAGCTCAATTTGTAGTCAATTATAAAACAAGAAGAGACTTGAAGTCAATCGTAGTTGTGTCCTGACACTGTGATAGCAATTTAGAAGTGTCTTGCTGATATGATATATCCTTAGCCAAGAAATAGGTAACTAAATATGTTGTAAATAGGACCACTCCAAGATAAGTTGCTTGTGGCAGGAGACAAAATTCAGTACTCAGGAACCATTTCGGCTGGCACTTAAATCTATCTTTAATTAAGTATAACTAATAAAAAAATAATATAAATAGGTATAAGGACATCGACTGAGCTTACAGAATGTAGGGCATGCTGACTAGTAAACCTGAGAGCAAAGCAGAGCATGGTCACAATATCTGCTCGAGTCTGTGGCTTAGATCAGCTGTTGCTTGCTCAGTCTGATGCAGTTTCGCTGAATCATATTGGGATAATCTTAAAAGATGACAGAGCTCATGATTTCAGTCAAGGCACTGTTAGGTTACTAATAGAAGATAATTTCTGTAGCTCAGGGTTGAATTGTGGAGTCCTTGGTGCGCTCTGAGCTTGGCTGTTTGCTTGCAGATGTTTCATTCCCAACTAGGTAGCATCATCAGTGCACAGTGTAACTGTGAGAACAGTGAGGATACTGTTGGGCACAAAGGAATGGAACAACTCAGTAGGAATGGATAGAGAAGCTCCTAATGCATCACCAGCATTATGCCAGAAGAAAACCACCTCACTCATCTCTGGATCCCATATGGCATAATCGTGCATGTTCTCTCAGAAGGCTTATCTCTGAGAAAGCATGGATAGGTTTGTATTGTTAAACTATACTGATTCTATAACTATGACAAAATAAAATACAGGTAGTCCTTGCTTAACAACCACATTTGGGACTGGAATTTAGGTTGCTAAGCGATGCAGTCATTAAATGAATCCAGACCCAATTTTATGACCATTTTTGTGGCAGTCATTTAGTGAATCACCACAGCCATTAAGCAAATCACGTGGTCGTCAAGTGACCCATGTGGTCATTAAGTAAATCATGCTATTCCCTATTGATTTTGCTTATCAGAAGCAAAAGGTAGAAAATGATGATCACATGACCATGGGACGCTGCAATCACTGTAAATGCACAATGGTTGTCAAGCGCCCGAATTCTGATCATCTGACTGCGGGGACACTGCGATGGCCATAAGTATGAGGAATGGTCGCAAGTCGGTTTTTCAGTGCTGTTGTAACTCTGGATGGTCGCTAAGTGAATGGTTGTTAAGTGAGTACTATCTGTAGAAATAAATGGGTAAAATATGAATAAAAGAGTAACAATAACCAGATCACTAAGAAAATATGTGAAAGGTGAAAGGTCCCCTGTGCAAGCACCGAGTCATGTCTGACCCTTTGAGGGGGATGCCGCTTTCACGATGTTCTCTTGGCAGGCGATAGCGGGGTGGTTTGCCATTGCCTTCCCCAGTCGTCACCTTCCCCAGCAAGCTGGGTACTCATTTTACCGACCTCAGAAGGATGGAAGGCTGAGACGACCTGAGCCGGCTACCCAAGAATCCAGCTTCCGCTGGGATCGAACTCAGGTCGTGGGGAGAGTTTTCAGTTTCAATACTGCTGCCTACCACTGTGCGCCACACAAGGCTCATTTTAAATGAGTCCTTGAGAAGGGATATAACAGAAAGCAAACCAAAGCTATTTATTTTTTTATGCTGCCACCACTTGCTTTCCTTGCTCTTCTTCTTACTTTACTGTGATAGCGTATGTGGCTGAGTCAACCTGAGCCGGCTACCCAAGAATCCAGCTTCCGCTGGGATCGAACTCAGGTCGTGGGGAGAGTTTTCGGTTGCAATACTGCCGCCTACTAGTCTGCGCCACACAAGGCTCAAGAAAATATATAACAATATATTAAAAGAGCTTGGAAGGTAAAAGATCTTTGGTACAATCCTAGGAGAAATTGCCACACCTGAGATAACAACCAAGATAATATCCTAGCAGAGTCACATTAGATTCCACCAAATACTATTTTTTGTAGTTTTTGTATTTTTATAATGGTTTTTATAACTTTTAGTTGTAGCCGCCCAGAGTCATTTTTAACGTGAGATGGATGGTGTATAAATTAAACAAACAAACAACCAAACTCCACCTAGGAAAGAATAGTGAAGATCTTAATGCTTGGGCTATTACCTATGTGAAAAAGTATGTGCCCATATATTATTTTCTCAATTGCACGTATCTTTGTGTGCCTAATTCGTTTGATCCTGAAAATAGGTGTACCTCAAAAGAAGCACAAATACCCTAGTGATTTAGTTCTTTTATCTTTGCTGCCTTAGCAGTCTTTTAAATCATGTCTGCTTTTTTCCTGAATTGTCATGAACTCAATTGGCTTTCTACTTTCTATTCTCACACCTCCAACTATAAATCTTGGATAGATAGGGAAATCTGTTGAATAAGGAAGGCCACGGAAAATTCTCTAACCCATCCATTTCAAGAATCATGACGGTATGGAGGTGGTCATGGGAGAGGTAGAATTCATCGCATTACATTTTTCACTTTAGAGCAGGGTTTCTCAGCCTTGGCTGGGGAATTCTGGGAGCTGAAGGAATTGAAGTCCACACATCTTAAACTTGCCAAGGTGGAGAAATCCTGCTTTAGAGACTATTATCTCTAAAGATCTAGAGATAATAGATAAACATCTAGTAGTACGTTTTTCTTCTGAAGCTTCATGACTTCAGAGTCCCCGAAACTGTTAGCTTTCTTAGAATTATCCCTCTTAATTGTCATTGTCCATTCAGTAAATGACACGTTTAGAGAAGAGCAGCATCTGTAACAATGCAATTCTGTACATGTTCACATAGAAGTAAACAACACTGAGTTCATTATAGCGCAAGTATAAGTATTCTTTCCCAATTTTGGACCTTCCAACACTGGATGTGCTAGCTGGATATTGTGAGTTCCCCGGGCTGATCGAAGTATAGTACTCAGGGTTTGTTTTATGAACCATTCCAATATTTATTTTCTAAAGATAGAAACTAAGCAAGCAGAATTCGACAAAGGCATTCAAAAAGTTCTGTAGTTCTCTGCCACCTCCTGTGTCTGTTCTCCAATTCGGAGACAAATTAATCTCTCTTCTGGCAGTAATTCTACTGCTGTTAAAATGACAGCATGGCTTTTCTAAAATGTAGTTGCTACTAAATTCCTTAAAAACTTAATCAAGGTTTCCAGGCCCTTTCTATTCTCCCTCTCGCTATCTGCATTGGGTAGTCAGATCCTATACTGTGGTGTCTTTCCTACAGAATAATCCGTATGCCAACTCCTCTTGAATTCCCCTGAAACCTATATCTTTTAGCCGCTTAAGAGTGCATAATTCTTTGTTTGCTTTCCTCCCTCCCTCCTTTCCTTCTTTTTTCTCTCTCCCCCCCTTCTCCTCTCTAACTATCATTCAACTTCAACCCCTTCTTGCCAGCCTCTTAGCCCATTTCAACTTCCCCTCTGTTGTATGAGGCTCTTCGTATGAAATATCTTAATCTGCTCTTCTCTTAAGTATTTTCCAGACTCAGTATAGTTTGTTTATCTAGTCATGTGACAGGATGCCAGACAATGCTTACCTGCTGCAGAATTGAAGCTTAATACATTTAGAGCAGGCCTGCAAAATGTATGGCCTGTGGGCTGCAAATCAGCTTTGTGCAGCCCACAATTATTTTTAATTTATCAATGTGGCTCTTTCCACTCTACCGCTAGAGCGTAGGCTGATGTTGCCCTGTCCTTTTGGGGGGATTGCATAGGTGGTTCTAGAACTTCCTGAGATAGAAGGCAGTGAGCAACAAGGATGTTCTGGAAACAGTGGGGTGCAATAGGGAGCTCATACTGATCTTCCTCCAGCTCAGAATTGCTGCCTAAGCCATTATCCAACCCCAAAGAATTGCTGATGAAAATACTATAGATATCTTATACTATAATTGCACTGAAATAGTTCATTTGGCAAGCTCAGGAGCTCCTGAATTTGATCAATTTATTTCATAGTTTCATGTCTTTTAGTATTTCTATGCAATTAATTTACCCACATCAAACAATACAAATCTCAGTAATGATTTTAACCATTGCTTGCTTAGAAGCAATAATTGAAACTACATCAAAAACCCTTTGCAGTTGATATAACTATTTTACAGGTGTAACTGCCTGTGTCTTCCTAAAAATAAACCTTGTTTCCTTTTTTTTTCTTCTCAAAAAGAAAACCATTTCTAATATTTCCTCCTGCACTGAAACATGCATCTAAAAATTAATGAATATGTATAGATAGAGATACACACCTCTACCCCAGACGCAGATGTAGTAGTGATCTATATGAATAGCATAAAAAGCAATCAGGGTACTGTATAACATCATTCATCAAACACAATTGCATTGTGGTATTTCTTCTTCAGACAGCCAAATTAAAGGTAAATTGAGAATCAGCAGAAATAGTATTGACAGGCCATCTTGTAAATTCCTTCTAATCTTTGGGGTGAAGAAAACCTAATCACATTTGACCTTTCACAGTTGAAATGATTTTTGAAGCCTACATATTTTTGGGAAGATGGATATTCACTTTTTGTTTTAAGGGAAAAAAAATAGTCTGCATGTTTCCTGTGTGCAGTACAGATTTCTCCTGGTCCTCATAAATACTCATTCATTCATGCTGAGTATTGGAGCAATGAATTGCAGAAATCATTTATTATAATGTGTGTTTTGTGTCTATATATAAACGTCCTTCAGAACAGTTCTGTTTTTAAGCCTCTCTAAAGTTCAGTAGTGAAGGAGCCAGCCAGATTTCTGCTCCAAGACTGTTCCGGGGGGTGGGGGGTGGGACTGTGTGCCACTAATGAAAAACAGGAGTTTCTTGCTTTCCCCCAGATCTTGTGGGGGGACACCTTAAGCACCCCTATCTGAGATTGGCTTGAAGTAGACAGATCTGAACATACTTGCACGCCTAGCCCTGTAGCTCAAAATCAACACTTTTGCCACACTTTAGGTAACCAGTTGTAATCTGTTGGTTACAATTAGCAATGTAACATTGATGTTACTTGTGAATAGTAATTCTAATACACCAATAAGCAGGCTGCTACATTTTCTTTATCACATATTACACCTGCTGCAATCACAAGATTCTTGGTAATTCACAGTAATTATAAAGCATTTAAATAAAATGTCAGTGGACGAAATCATACATGACCTGGCATTTATTAACTGTATCCTGAGGGCAAGGCCTCCAGCAACAGCTTAAACTTACTTAAATGCATATAAAAAAAATGATTCCTAATAATGTACATGAACTACAATATCATACCATAGCACTGCTATTTATATTAAAGTGCTTATACTCTCTGCCTGAAAAGTGGGAAATCTTTTAAAGTAAGCTAGGAACCAGGTATGTTTGTTATGCTATCACAGTAAAGTAAGAAGAAGAGCAAGGAAAGCAAGTGGTGGCAGCATAAAAAAATAAATAGCTTTGGTTTGCTTTCTGTTATATCCCTTTTCAAGGACTCATTTAAAGTGAGCCTCATGTGGTGCAGAGAGGTATGTGGCAGTATTGCAACCGAAATTCTCCCCACAACCCAAATTCAATCCCAGCGGAAGCTGGATTCTCGGGTAGCCGGCTCAGGTCGACTCAGCCTTCCATCCTTCCGAGGTCAGTAAAATGAGTGCTCAGCTTGCTGGGGAAGGTGACGACTGGGGAAGGCAATGGCAAACCACCCTGCCATCGCCTGTCAAGAGAATGTCGCAAAAGCGGCGTCCCCCCAAAGGGTCAGGCATGACTCGGTGCTTGCACAGGGGACCTTTCACCTTTCACAAAAACTTGATAATCTACCATTTAAAAAAAGCACCAAAATAAATTTCAGTTACTGTATTGCGTTTATTCTACCTATTGAATGAAGATTGTTCAATATTTTTTTATCATTTTTCTTAAAAACAACAATTAAGATTTTTTAAAAAAAATATAAATGGGAGTATTTCAAGAGTTGACAACTTTTCTTAAGGCAACATTTAGAATCTGGTATATACACATCCTTCTAGGAATGCATAATCACATATTTTAACAACACAGTAATATCTGTAAGCCTATATACCCCCAAAATACCTGGTTTACTATAGCAATAACATCTAATCAAAAAGGAACTACCAGTGGACATGGCCAAAGTATATGCATTAATATACCTTCAGATTTATTGCATCTCCAACATAGAACAATAACCAAGCTTTATAAAATGATCCATTGGGGAGTCAAATAAATCTGGAAAATGTTTTTTTTTAAGTTCAACTAATCTAATTTTTAAATAATAAGAAACATATTTAATGTTTCTGAAACCCCAAGACTGTTGATTTTGTCATTTAGGATACTCCGTTCTTTACTCCTAGTACATTATCCAAATTCATTCTTGTAAATTTTTTAAGTTGCTGATAATATGGGATTATTGTTGAGTTTCTGTAAGATCTTTTCCAATACATTCAAAACTACCAGATTTCAGAAGTTGCCAAAGCATCTAAACCAAAATAGGAACTTACCTTTTACCATTATATACTGTCATTCAGCTGGTAAATTATATTCCTTGTGTAATATTTTACAAGTTTTGAAGGTATCCCTATTAATTAACTAACAGTCCTGTTGTCTGCCCATGATTCCCCCCCCAAAAAAGGGGGGTGCCATTTTTTAAAAAACAGATTATTTCAAAGCATCAGTGTTGTCCTGTTCAGACTAGAGCTGGCCAGACAGATTAAGTATGAAAAATATTCTTTATTAATTAACTATTTACAATAAATCCTTAGAATCAAGAAAGAACTGGGTTCAATCAAGACCAACTGGGCAGTGTCAAGAAAACTGGCAAGATTGCAGGAGGAGGTGGCACCAAGGCAGCAGAACGGGACTCTCCAACGGCGACTGGAAGACTGGGAGGAACTGGAGTACAACGCGCTACTGAAGCTGAAGTCAACAGAACTCGAACTGGAATACTACTCGAATTGAGCTGGCACTGGAACACCAAATGGGGCTGGCCAGAGCCCCCTGGAATCTTCTGAGGACTAAGGACTGGACTGGACTCGATGACCCAGGCAGGACTGGATACTGGGAACCGAAGACTTGAAGCAGGGCTGAGAACTCGGGACAAGGCTGGACTCAGCTGGAAGCCCTGCACTAGGCTGGATACTCTTGACTAGGAACTTGGAGCAAGGCTGAAGACTCGAAGCAAGGCTGGACTCAACTGGAAGTACTGGACTGGGCAGAAATTCAGGTACATGATCAGATAGGTGTGAAATTCCTGAACAAAGTTGAGCACTCAAAACATGGCTGGACCGGATCAAAGAATCATTACAAGACTGGAGGTCGAAGGCACACTGAAGCTGCACAGGAGACATGGAACTAGCGGACAATCTTGAAATGTTGCAAGGCTGCACCAAAGACTCGGGGGAAAACTGCGGACTGGAGACATGACAAGGCTGGACTGGAGACGCTGGACACAGCTGGGATCTCAAGACAGGGCGAGAAGTGCGCCTGGAATGCGCACAAGATGACCACGGAGAACCGAGGCTGGATGCAAAACTCAGGTTGCTGGGCTCGACAATGAGAGGATCCTCGGCAGCAGACGCAGGATTCAAGTCCTCTTCAGTGGAGAACAATAGCGCCAATTCCTCTTCGGTAACAGACACTGTCTCCGATGCTGGTAGGGACTCTTCTGTGGACACTGCAGGCTTGTAGGATTGGTTGTCTCTGGCAGCTTGCTCTATGCGCATCTGCCTTTTATGCCGATCCTTTGTGTGCCTGGGCCCTTCTGCAGCCAATCGGGCTGCCTTTTCCTTTGTGCGCTTTTCTGCCTGTCGTTGGCACGCGCTCAATGGAGGATTCAAATTCTCCACCGAATCTTGGCCAATCAATGCCTTAGACTCTTCCCACGCTGCTGACTCATCTTCAGGTTTTGCTTTCCCAGTTTCAGCCCAGTTAAGTTTCTGTTTCTTCCTCTGACTCAGGAGTTTTGATCTCTGAGTCAGAGGCAGACTTGATTCTCACAAGTGTTTCATGTGAACTAAGGTCACATTTCAATTTCTTATCCAGTCATCCCCAAATATTTCTAACAGTCTTAGGAGCTGTAGCCAGAGTATTATAAATAACACAGAATTTCTGCTATACATGGAACCAAGTACTTGAGAGAATTTCAAAGGTAGAGGATTATAGCTGTCCAGTTGAAATGATTCAATATCATTTTCATCCCAATGGTTATTAAGTACTCCCAATGATCTAAATTTCAATCAAGAAAATTAAAACCTCTAGAAAATATTGAGAAACCCACACATCCAGGATGGTTTTTAATATTTTTAGAAGGTTGAAATATGTTACTCTTTTAATTGGAAGTAAATCCATGAATACTGCTTTGTCTAGTGGTTAAGGTGCTGGGCTAGAAACCAGGTGACTGAGAGTTCTATTCCCACCTTAGGCATGAAAGCTGGCTGGTGACCTTGGGCCAGTCACACTCTTTCAGCCCAACTCACCTCACAGGGTTGTTGTTTTGGGGAAAATAGGAGGAAGAAGGAGTATTTGGTACATTTGCGGCCTTGAGTTATTTATAAAAATAAAGGTGGGATAGAAAATAAAACAAACAAATAAATAATGCTTTGGGGATTCACGGTAGATTTTCAATAAGAGCAGGGTAGATATTCAATAACAGTCAGCAGTGGTAATGTAATGGCAGAACTCCCTACTGCATGCAGTAACTGATGAGCTTCCTTTTCTTCCCAGAATGCTTCAGATACAGCCTTACTCTGAGAAATGCTGGGAAAAAATGTTACTTCATACAAGCATAGGCTCTGCAGTTTTGGAAATGGTGGAAATTGGAGTCTTAGAACGTTCTTTGGAGAGCAGTCGCCTCCCCACCTATGCTGTAAACAGAAATTTGACTTGTGACATTTTCTGCAAGTTTATTTCATACATGGATAACTTAGAAAATAGATTTCTGTGTTAGGGCATGGCAGGATTTGAATGCAAAAAGAACACGCAGGGGCACTCATGTGCACCTGTTTGCAATTCCTTAAAGCAGCTGCATCTCTACAGCTGCTCTCTCCTGCTGCAGCACAATCTTAGGAAAAGATGTTTCTGGTTTAAGGAGTTGTAAACAGGTGCCATGTGTATGTTCCTTGCAGGCTCCAAAGAACCTTCATGACTTAGAATCTGAAATAGTGCATTTACCTTTGTGTGTGTGTGTGTGTGTGTATAAAAATGTATATATAGAGAGAGAGCTGCCACTACCTTTTAGGATGAAAACAGGCATGAGAAATTTCATCCCAAAGGCTAAATTTCCTGGTTGTTAAAATAGTCTAGATTTTTATAGTACAAACACTTTCCCAACCATAACATTGAGTGGTGCTGCTAGAATCCATAAATGTATGCATCACTAGGTACAGAAGTAGAGGCTGTGTTCTGTTTCATTGTGCCAGTGCAGTGCTGCTGTCACAATTTGTTCTTCATGCCATTTGTTACAGCTGATATTCTGTGGCTCGGCCAGAGTGCTGACTTCAGTTTAAGCCCCAAAATTTCTAACAAGTGGATTATCTGTATTATTTAGTGCCAACAAAAGTATACAGTTTTGCAGTTCAGATAATGTTTTTTCTGAGGAAAGCTTTGATTGTCAGAGAATTCTAAGTAATTAATGACTTTTTACATGCTAATACATACATGAACAATGGCAAAGAACTATGCTAGCTCTGAGCCAAAGTAATTCCTTGGTATTTTTCTTTTTTTAATGGGGAGGGGAGGTAGCGATGGCAAGCGTAACACAGTCCATTAAACTATTGTTGCTAGATTTCTTCCTGACACAGATAACTGAAAGGAGTGGGGAGGAGGTAAAATAATTTATCTTTTCATTTTCTTTCACTTTTTCCCTTGTTCCTATGATTCATTTTCCAATTAGACTCTGTTTATTAAAAGGAAATGATATAATTTAGCAAATTCCTGGCACTGTTCTCTTGACAAACAAAATCCATTGTAGAACAACAAGAAAATGTTTTGCTCATTATATTCTTGACAATATTATGTTCATTAACTATGTCTGCTATCTAAAAACATAATGGAGCCATTGGGAATGAAAGAAGAAAGTCAAGAACGACAAGTATTGCTTTGGAAAAAGGATTGCATTGACCAAGTTACCAATAACATCAAATAACCTGCTTTTGTTCATGACACAAAGAGGTCATGAACAGTCTTCAAGAGCAATTGTTTGAGAAACCATTCACTTCCCATATAGGTCCTTAAATATTGGAGCATGAATTTGTGAAAACAAGGGTTATCTAGAAAAATCCAAGCAATATTGCTTGACCAGTATTATAAAACTAGAGGAACTTGAAAGTTATTTGAAAACTTCAAGTGGAATTTCTTGCTTTTCTTTATAATTTAGGTAAATCTACAACAAATATTTCTGAGCATTAGTGATTTTAGTACCAATGAATAGTCATAACAAGATCTTCAGTGACTTGGATTGGTGTTTTATCATTTTCTTCTTGAGGCACTATTTTATCTTTGTATATTAGGCTTAGGATCAGTGTTGTTGTGTGAAGAGCTGTGTAGGGAAAACTCAAACTACATTTCTGTAAGGGGGATAGTCTATCAACAGTGGATTCCATCATCTGCTCATGTGATGTGGAAAAAAGAGCACGCAAGCAATTTCTGCCAATTCCTTGTTCTGCAGATAGAAGTACCTTTTATATTAATGGGAAGAGAACATAGATGCCAAGGCAGTATAACTTTGTTAATGTAATCAGTTTAATTAATTTCTATCCTGCTTGTCTGCTGAAAGCGTGCTTAAGAGTGCTAACAGTAAAGCACAGACAGCATACAATGTTCTGTTGAAAAATGAAAATTCATCTGATAAAATCTGGGCAGTCTTAAAATTTGATGCCTTCGTGACAATAGTTGCTTGCTAAGTGGACACTTATGGCAATTGTCCTGCAAGGGCTATTTGCTGTTCAGCTCTTTGAATTTGGAGATTTACCTACTTACTTACTTACTTACTTACTTACTTACTTACTTACTTACTTACAGGACTTATATGGCTGCTTATATAATGATTCTAGGCAGCTCACAACAATCAACAATAAGTTGTAGTTTGCTTATGGCTCATATAAAGCACTGTTAGCATATGAAAGCAAAACCTTTGGTAGTGAAGTCTTATTACAGCAAAAGCTGACCAAAACATTGGTACTATTAATTATTTATAGGTTTGGAATCAAGATTTTCTATTTTAGTGGATGAAAACACTGTAGCATATGTATCATCCAGGTTGTGCAGCCAACAGGTAGGCTGCTGTCTAATGGGGGCACCAAATTTGATGATGAATGTGCACTTGGGATTGCCACAGCTGAGAAGTGTTGGTTAATTAGGGTTTTTCCCCCCTCCAAATCAATTAGCAGACTACAGTATACAAGACATGTTCCCCAGCTGTTTATTATATTAGTAGGCTGTGCTAACACACATACTTTGGAAGCCCTGGCTACATCTCAACAAGAGAATCAAGGAAATTGTTTTTGCTATAAATTAGGTTGAGGCTGTCCTCTCCCTTCTTTTTTTTAATCAGAAGAATAATGAGTAAAAATTCCTCAGACTTTCATTAATTTCTGGTGCTGTTATCAACATTAGGACAGCCGAAATATATTATACAGATACTTGAAGTTTTAATTAATTGAAACATTTGAAAATGTCATTATGTATCTTTGATAAAACAGTCATCAAGTCAGAATCAGAATGTAAAGATGTAAACATTCTGCTTTGCACATTACATTCTGACTCAGACACAGAGTAGGTTGTTGATACGTGAAAAAGATAACATTTTGCAAATTGCAAATTAAATGTGTTTTTAAAAAAATTCATCCCATTTGCATTGCTATTTATATGTTTTAATCTTTTTTTAATGTTACTATATAACTTCTTTCTTTGTCAGTATTTACAGAATTGACAACTACACACTTTTTTATCAAAACCACATGTCAGTATGATTCAGTTCAGGTATTTTTCTATCCTTCATAGCTTTTGTGATGTTCTGTAGTAGAATATTCCACTAAAAGATGGAGAGTGATAATTAAAGAACAAATGATATGAAGAAAACGGGCATTGGATAATCTGTTTAAATGAAGGTATATATGAAATACAGAACTATTTTCAAAATATGAAGTGGAGGGCCGCAGTGAGATGTGATTGAGTTGCAGCAACAACAGATATATATTTCCACCCCTCGCTTCCCAACAACCTTGCCATCCATCTGAAAGGTTTTGGTTGGAATAGCCTCAAATCAGAGCCTCGCAAAATTCTGTGCTAATCTATGGCACATTTCTTGACTGCTGGTTGCTTTACAATCTGTTACTTCAACATCTTCATTGTCAATTCTAAGGCTGGTTTTTGTGACAGTTGTCGTTAGTATGTCTTCTTTATATTAAATTTAGTCCCATTTTTTACTGCGCTTCTTGACTTTCATTACTAGAGCTTACAGATTAGTTGCATGTTTGATTGTCATCAGCATAGCACAGGTTATTGATGTTTCTGCCTCCAGTTTTGAAACCATGCTCATCTTTCAATCCAGCTTCAATATATATACCCAGTGTATAGGTTGAATAAGTAAGGGGAGAATATACAGCCCTATATCACGCCTTTGCCAACCTGTTTTGCTATGTTCTGTCTGGACTGTGGCTTTCTGACCTGTGTAGAGGCTTTGCATAAGGAGAATGAGATGTTCTAGTATTCCTATTTTTCTAAACACATTTCAGAGCTTGACATGACTGACACAATTAAAAGCCTTTCTATAACCAATGAAGTGTATATTGGCTTCTTTTAGATATTCTACAAGATTATCCAGCATCCATCAGCAATAATGTCTCATGTTCCTCAGCCTTTTTTAAAACCAGCTTGAACATCTGGCATCCTCCTTTTCATGTATGGCTCTAATCTGTGTTGGATAATCCTAAAAATTATTTTGCTGGCATGTGAAATTAAGGTTATTGTATGATAGTTTGCATACTCTTAAGTCTCCTTTCTTTGGTATTGGTATATAGATCCAGCTCTTCCAATCTGTTGGCCACTGTGCTGTTCTCCATAGTTTGGTTAGAACCTTTACAGATCCTTCGTCTGTTGCTTGCCATAGTTGTGTCGATATTTCACCAGTTCCTGTAGCCCTCTACAGGATTGGTAACGACTACCTTCATCTTCTAGTACTGGAGGTTTTGTAAGTAGGGAATATATTCTAAGGTATCTTGGATGTTGATATCACTACTATACAGAATTCCTGTACAGTATATTCCTTCCATCTTTTTAAAATATTTTTGGAATCAGTTACTATCTGTCCTTTGGCATCCTTTAGCATGCCAGTTTGAGATTGGAACCTCCTTCTGAGTTTGGGGATCTTTTGGAAGACTTGTTTTTCCATGCCTGTTTCCATCTTACATGACTTTACAGATGTCATTGTAATACTGCTTCTTGTCTCTTCTAACAGCTGTTTGATTTGCTTCTGTTTCTTGGTCTTTGGCAGTCTTTTTTCACATTCATCCTTAACAACTTCTTGGATATCATTCCATAGTTCTTCTGGTTCCTTCTCAATGAGCTTCAGGATTTCAAAGCAATTACTGATGGATGTTCTCCCTGAAAACAGTTTGCATACACTTAAGACATGGAAACTGGTTGGCTTTCTTCTTTTGCTTTAGTTTAACTTATAATGTGTACCTGAGCAGTTCATGATCTGTTCCATAGTCAGCCCCTGGCCACGTCTTTGCTGTTATAACTGAGCTCTTCCATCTCCTTGTACCAATACTACAGTCAATCTGATTTCTGTGTATTCTATCTGGTGATGTCAGTGTAATTCTGTCTTCACAGCTTTGGATTTTCTTTTCCTGTATGGCACAGCGACTAAACATCCCAAAGGCTTTGATCTAGCCATATCATAAACATCATTAGTGCTCTAAAAGATCCTCAGCTCTTCCTCAGTAGCTTATTGAGTGCCATCTGAACTGAGGGGCCCTGCCCTATATCATAAATCACTTTATATTGTCTATCCATGTGATTTTCTTAATAAAATATAGGACTATATTTGCCTTCTTCATGCAGCATGAAATTATGCCTTTGCCATTGTTGCTAAAATGATAATCTGCCTCCAGTATCTTTCTATATCACTGCTGCCCAATGTAGGTGCCTGCTTGCTTTAGCTGTGATTACCTTCATGCCTTGGGTGACCCTTTTGGGATTATACAGTCCCAGGTTTTTTGGTCATTTTTCCCAGGACACCCCTCCCCTCCCCCCTCCCACCCATGATGAGGCAGTCCAACAGGGTAATAAGCCTTAGGGAACATTATTTTTCTAGCACTCCCTTTCATTTTAATTTCCTTTTCTTTGTGTCTGGTGTATATGTTTGCATGGGCATATAGACAGATAACATATACTATTACTTTAATGTGATAAAAAGTTTAGCAGTAAAAAGTTTTAAGTCTTTCAGTCTAAACTATTTTGTCATTTTATAATTCACTCATCTGTATTTAAATTAATGCATCTAACTGAATCACCTTTGAGTGATGTGGCTCTTCTTCTGTGAACATCAGATAAAGTTAATTTAAAATGAATGGCTCAATTCATATTCATATTGGTTGTTTTATGTTATGAGTTATCATCTGCTGTTCAATAAGTTCTTCACACTTCCCTAGTTACTATTTATTATTGATTTGAAAGTTTTTTTATTTGTTTGATCTTCTTAATGATTACTTCATTTAATTATATCCATATTTCAGAAAACTATCCATTCACAAAACTATCCATTCAAGAATGGGATATGCAGATATATCTAGTTATATCTTTGTACACAGAGAGAGAGAGAGAGAGAATATGAATCATCCCAAATATTTGTGGGCAGGGAGGGAAGTATATATGACTGCCAGCAATTAATGATTTGAATCAATTGTTCTTTAACCAGGCCAACTTTGCTTCTTTGATTGATGTTATCATTCATACCAATTCAATTATTCAATTATCGCAGTTTAGAAATGTTCCCCTATCAGTTAGGGGTAGGGTTTTTATCCAATGGTTATGCTCTGTGACTGAGTGCCATTCCTCTAGTGGCATATTTTCTTAATTCCTCCATTCCTTTGGATATTGGGAAACATGGGAAGAAGAGTGTGTCAGGAAGTCTTGCTGTATGAGGAGACATCTGCTCATGTAAAGTTGGGTCTAATGCAGTGATTCCTTAGAAATACTTCAAGCTTCTAAGCTCCAGGACTCAGGAATTGTTGCAAATAATATTTCATAAGCCTCTTGATACAGGACATTTCCCACTGGTAGGATGGCTATATAATCTCCTTTTTGTAGAACAGCTTTGTTTTTGATGATGTTTTCTATTTGAAAGGTAATAGCTCAGTCTTAGTCTATTTTAAAGATAAAGAATAAATTGGGGAGAGGAGGGGTTTGAATTTGCACATTTTAACAGCAGACTAAGCAGATATAAGGATGCAAAAGACAGTGGTTTAGGTCTCTTAATCTTCCCTGGTTCAGTCTATTCAATATATATTGCCAGTTGAGAGAAATAATCCAGTGACACTGTAAAATGGTCATTTTTGTTCCACAGTAGCCACATACTGTAGCTGACTTCATTAGATAGTTATAATATTCGGTAGTGGTCAAGCTGGGAGAGAATTGCCTTATTCTTCTTCTTGACAAAGAATAGAGAAAAGGGCCCTTTATCAGCAGCCCAGGGTAGCAAGAAAAAATGGAGCAGAAGGTGACAGTGGGCCAAAATACAAGATCCCTCATTCTGTACTAGATTTGAGAAGTTGCTTATCAACAGCTCTGATGAGTTTCAGTTATCAGTAATTCTGAGGGATGTAGGAGCTGAATGTGAAAGCTGTCAAGGTTTGTAGGGAGAGACACTTTTCTGCTATAGGATTTGGAGAGTTTTTGATCTAGTTACTGGAGCTAACTAGGCTGGCCTCACATATCTTTGAGAGGTATTGCTACCAAGGCTACAGAAATAAAAATACATTGTTTGATGTCTTAATTATGAATTAGCAGCTTTATTGCCAAGTCTGATAACAGCTCAGCTGGCTCAGAAGAAAGCTGTTTGTAACCATGCCAGTACCATTAAAAAAAAAAAAAAAAACAGTCCTTTATTACCAAATCTAGGTCCTTTCTCCTAGCACTCCTTTGAGTCTTGGAACTGGTATCTCCCAGAAGGACAACTGACCATTTCTTCTCCACTATACTAAAATGTATTTCTGCAGTTCTAATTATTTCTAAAAATTACATAATTATACTATATTGTAATGCTATAATTATGTTAGCAAATCCCCATCTATTGTTCTTTTTGGTGATGATGCTTAAATGCCCACCATAGAAACTAATAAGGTTTTCTGGCCCCATGAAAAGCCTAAAATGCATGTCTTCTGCATCATGCTCTTGTATTACTGCTTTTAGGGCTTAGTTTTATTCAAAAGGAAAAGAACAAACCCGTCCTGGCATGTTGCACCTTTATTTACCCATGTACACAAAATTCAAAATAATTGTTCCCCTAATTACAAAAAGGGATGTGGTGGCGTTGCGGGTTAAACCGCTGAGCTGCTGAGCTTGCCGATCAGAAGGTCGGTTCGAATCTGCATGACGGGGTGAGCTCCCGTTGCTAGTCCCAGCTCCTGCCAATCTAGCAGTTCGAAAGCATGCCAATGTGAGTAGATTAATAGGTACTGCTTCGGCGGGCAGGTAATGGCGTTCTGTGACTGTCATGCTGGCCACATGACCACGGAAGTGTCTATGGACAAACACCGGCTCTTCGGCTTTGAAACGGAGATGAGCACCGCCCCCTAGAGTCGGACATGACTGGACTTAATGTCAAGGGAAACCTTTACCTTTACCTTAATTACAAAAAGCTCCGTATTTCTACGGAGATGAAGATCCTTGCCCTGAATATACATGCTGGGGCTAAGGGAATTCTTCTTTGCAAATTGTTGTGGAGTTCATTTGACAGGATCTGTGGAGAGACTCTAGTTGGTCCAAGTATATATTTTGGTCCCTTGTTTTAAGAAGTATAATAGATGGCAAGCCCCATTTTCATTCTCCTCAGCTAATGGAAATGCAGTAATAAGCTACTTATTTCATTTGCTGTACAGTACTTGAAATTTTGTTCATTATACTTTGAAGAATACATTTACTAGTGGTATTAATGTTCTTCAGAATGGAGAAAAAAGTGTGTTCTTAACAACAACAACAACAACAATAACAGCAACAACAGCAACATTCATTTTACAGCATTTTTACTTGGCCTTCCATTTATATCTTTTAAAGTCTAGCTTTCCCTTTACAAAGACCAGCCCTAAGAGTGTTCAGCTCAGAATGATTTTATGTCATAGTGTCTTGACCTTTTCCAAGAAATATATTACCTAAAAAGGAAAGAAAAGTAGTTTGAAATACCTCTTCCTTCAGGGCTTTAAAGATTCCAGCAATCATTGTCAAGTAACTGTCCTTTCTGCTTAATTTGTTGTTGGGTTCCAGTTAGAAGAACAGCATTTTGGGTACACAGCACATTTTTGTGTCCTAGCATACATTTCCCCCTCATTAATCTATTTGAACTATTTTCTTCTGCATATCCTCTTTAACTGATTGAGGCTCTATTGGTTTTTCTAATATTTTATTTTCCATAAAACACTTCAGAAATATACAGAAAAAGTAATGGCTGAATTATATTAAGCTTTGTTTTATAATCAGATATATTTGATTTCTCTGCCGTTAACTTTATTGAACTAAAATTTATTTCAAGAAGCAAAACAAACACAAAGCAATTCAACTTTTCACCAACATCTTACACAGAAATTTAATCTTAATGATCTTATAAAATCAATATAGATCCACCTTTAGGTGTGCTAATATAGCTGAAATTTAAAAAGTGTGTGCATTCATTTTTTTCCTGCTAAGTAGAAGACATTCAAGAAATAGGAATATTTTGTGAGACTAAATCAGCATGCGTAGTATCTAATTGTCACCATCAGAACATTTATATAATTTGTTAATTGCAATTCTGGGATTCTTTTTTCCTGTAATGCCACTGCAACTGCTAAAACGAATTAATTTGCATAGCATTCGAGCAGTAGGAATCTGTATACAGTGATCAAAATGTATGTTAACAAACACTCTGAAAAACAAAGGTTGGTTTGGGGTTGTTTTTTGGGGTTTTGTTTTTGTTTTGTTTTGTTTTGCAAAAATAGAATAAAATGGGAGTGTTGGTCCTTACATATTAAGGATCAGAATGATATTTTAGTTGGAGATAATATTTTTCTATGTAGGCCATATACATGCATGTATGACAGTTCGCCAGTGCCAGTGGAAATGCAACCAATAAACTATAACTGTTCTAAGGGTGGTGATTGCACTGAGTTTGTATCCATACCCTGCATGCACCTCCTACTCAGGGGGATGTGGGCAACAGTATACTAGCTCGTGAGGTTAAGATCAGTAGCTTAGAGATCCAGACTTCTATAGAATAGTATGAATAGCATGCTTGGCATAAAACTAGGCTTTGGTTATACTTGTAACATAATGCTGCAAAGATGCTAAAACTGACCAGTCCTGTCCTTACCATTACAAGGTGATTCTGCATGTGGCGCAGGTATGTCTGGGTCTGTACACATCTATTTACTAAAAACCCTTGACTGATTGAAACCATGATGGGCAGTAGATGTCAATATCTTATCAGTTGTATGAAAGACTGTGATTTAGAATATAAGAGGTATAAATAATTAAGTTAAGGCAGTGAGAATGGGGTACTTCAAAAATATGTATATTAAGAGATAGACAAAAAGTGACAGAAAAGCTACTGCATATAAACAGGCAGCAAACACCACACTCACAATGAAATGTCTGCAAGCAAACAACCAAACTCAGAGAGCACCAAGAACACCACAAAAATTGAAGGGATGCTGTATTAACGTAGACTGAATAAAAAGTGATTGAACACAAATTACAAAAATATGTAGAAACGGAGAAAAAACACGCATTGAAAATTCCAAATGTTTCAGAAGCAAAGGAACAAGCAGAAATACAGCCCACTTGGGTGATAAGGTAAAATCTTGTATTAAGCTTGACTTTTAGTTATTTCATGGACACATTGATGTAGTTTTCATGGCAGTATAAGAAATAGGCTGATTTTATCTTCTATGGAGTTTTTTCAGGCTTCTTTGGGTAATCCATATCCCTGATATTGATGTTTTTTCTTCCATTTAATCCCTAACAATAGTAACATTTGCATGCCACCTATTATGTACTAAAATCATACTCAGGAGGAAAAAAGTGGATTTAGATCCTTGAGTATTATGGTGCTTGCCAGTACATCTCATCTAAAGCTAATATGGAGTTCAACTAAGCCAGTGTTTCTTAACCTCAGCAACTTTATGATGTGTGGACTTCAACTCCCAGAAGTCCCCAGAATTCCCCAGCCAGCAAAGAATTCTGGGAGTTGAAGTCCACACATCATAAAGTTGCTGAGGTTGAGAAACACTGAGCTAAGCTTTTCAGATATGCAGAAATGTAGTTTATTCAGGATTATTTCCAAGCTGTGTTTAAAACGTCTCTTTCCTTCTAATTCGCCTGAGCTATGCTGTAATGATAACTGAGATTGCTTCCAGGCAGACAACTTCCAGTCAAAAGCCATTATATTGTTATTCTGTCTTTCTTAATGGATATTTTGTGATAAGGAACAGGAGTGTTTCAGGTGCACCATGATGAAATATAAACTCTTAAAATTCTGCGTTTGAGGCAGGACAATTACATAATAAAATATAGTCTGGAAGCTGCCTCAACAGTGTGCTCTGCATAATCAGTATTGATGACAACTACAGCAGTTAACACACACACACGCACACACACACACACACACAACACCTGTGTGTAAGAGAGAAAGTGAAGGAGAGATTTGTTGTGTTTTTCTTGATGATCTTTTGTGGCGTGTGGGTTGAATGATAATAAATTATTGTCATTAAAATAAAATGGAAAACATGATGAAGCACAGCCAAAGGAAAAGCATATGGATATGCTGATAAGCATATGGCCACCCATATGCAAAACAAAACAAAAAAATCAAATTAATTCATGGTTAGACCCCTGAGGTTTGGCATATGCAAAAACAGTTCAATGAAATATTTCTATTGAGCTGGAAGTGGGGATGGGAGTACAGATGTAACAGAGAAAACAAAATATACCGTAGAAGTATCAATAGGGTCTTTTTTGTATGTACAGGCACTCTAGAAGTCTGCAGCTCATCCATAACACTATTCCGATTATGGCAATACTTTCCAATTGTGTGCTTTCTTCATAGTTCCATTTGACTGCAGCTTTGGATTATGTTTAATATAATTGAAAAACAGCTCTTCTTATTTTGATCAGATCGGATTATTTCACTGCAAGCAAATAGTTCAGAGGCAGAAAATAACCAATCAGAAAGCATTGTCTTATATGCAAACTTGCTTCTTTGCATTATTAGTGAATCAAACCTGGCTGGTTTCTTGATGTCATTGTTGTTAGTAGGGTTAAAAAGGATTTTATTTATAATAAAAATTTATGAATAATGCAGCCCATAGTGGAGCATAAAAAATAGAAATATGCTTTAATAAAACATTGGGGATTTTTTTTTTAGTTCTCTGGTTGCCTTTTCTTCACATTGAGTATACACTGCAAAATCTTTGGCTTATTTATACTTGTGACATAATAATAAACAAGACGAGTTTTAAGACATGAACTCTGGCCAGATTCTTCGAACCTATCAGTTTTCTGTCAGAGTTTTATGGATCATGAATCATGACTTACCACTTTTTCCCTATAGTCTGCACTCAAATTGGCTGTCAATAAAATTCCAAATGTTAAAGTGGCCCCTAAAAAAATTAATTAGGAACAGATCAAATTAATTCAGATAGAATCAAGTCAATCACATTCAGTGTTACAAAAAAATATTTAAAAAGTCGAAAAGCAAAATCAAAGTACCATTAAACAATCATCACTGATTCAAATCCCTCTTCCTCCTTGGTCTTGTTCAAGTCCAGAGTTCAGAAAGACCTGGGTTTGGATCATGAATTAAGAGAGATGGAAGAAACTTTTCATAAATAATTTGTATATGGCTCCTATTGCTTCTCCAAAGAGACACAAAGAGAGCAAAAGGGAGCTCCTAGGAGTAGGAACTATTGATCTACTTGCCTAGATTATCAGGTGTTCTCACCTGATTGATGGGTCACAAGTTATATAAACTGGGTAACTAAACTTCACAATGGTTCATTCAAATCAAGGCCAGCAGAATAAGATCATCTGTTTTAGGCATCACTAGCAAGAAAAAAGCAGAAACCGAGGTCCTCGTGATACGCCAAAACATTTAAAATGTTGGTTTGCTTCTATGTTAGGTGAAGGATAGGCTAAAGTATAGCTGTGCAATAAAATTGCAAATCAAAATCAAACAAATTACAGCTACGGTTCTGGAGGGCAAAGAGAAGAGAGTAAAACATCAGTATGGCCAGATGCATTCTCTCTCTCTCTCTCTCTCTCTCTCTTTCTCTATTCAAAGTGTAAGAACTATTGGTCTTGTAAACATAAACGTTGCTTTCAGCAACAGGTTCTCAGAAAGCTTTATTCTGGAGCTGTATGAATCCAACCCTTGGTCAGCTGATGTTCATCCTCCCAGATCTGGCTGCAAAGTCATTAGGGTATATTGAGGTACTTTTTGAGTATACTTCCATTCCCAAGATGCTCTCCCTTGTAATGAACTGCTTTGGCCTTTTTCTGCTTTCTGGTGTTTGACCTAGTGATAGTGCCATTCTCATAGGCTGTAGGACTGGAGTGGTGAGTCTAGATTAGAGTGTCCCATATAAATGGGGACTAATTTGGTGTTGAGGCATGCCAGACTTCGTGCCTGACTCATTTCACTTAGATGAGATCATGACAAATTCACAGAGAAAATGTCTTGATAACAGTCTTAATGGATGGAATGGGCAGACACCAGGATATTTTTTTAAGCGAATTTAGCAAATCCAAGCCCAATTATCTACAAATGGAAGTGCAGTATTTCAAAGGAACAAAAATTAAAGTTGTTCAAAAGGAAAATTAAAAGCATTCACATTGCAAACTGGACTTAGCAAATGTGCATGTAAAGTTTTATTACTAAAAACATTGTTTATAGCTTGGTAAGGGAAAGATCAGTTTTGCCCATTTCTTTATCACCTCCATTTTGTTTCCAAGGAAGGTTGTAAATTATGCTGTCAAACATCATTTATTAGGAAGTCAGCTTAGCATGGAAAAGTGTGTCCAGCTGTTAGTGTGAGACAAATAAGCAAATGACACTTTGCCCCAGCCCGTGACTGAAAAGCAATTGGACTGTGTAAAGTTCATGTCACAATTTGTTTTGCCATTTGTTGGATGTAATTAATCTAATATAGAAATTGTTTTCTTTTCTGAATTGTGTATGTACGTGTGTGTTTTCTAAGCCAGGAGATACAGAATACTATCAAAATGTTATTTGCACACTAAAATTATTTCAACAATTGATTATATAATTAAAATAATCTTACATGTTAAAAATATCGTTCTTAAATTTCTTAAAAGTAAATTAAGCTTTTATATAACTTTATAATTATTTCAATGCATTTGTTTTCAGTATAATTGATTATCATTCCTAAGTAACTGTATCATAATATATTTGTGTTAATAAGCCACTATATCTGGCCACTTAATACACTTACGTTTATTGCTGTTATTATTTTACTGACTATTTAAAAAGATCCATAAAAAGAATCAGCATCAGTTTGCCCTAACGTAGAGTTTTTTTAAAGAGAGTTTACAATTGGCTGAAGATGGTGGGTACAGAAAACTCTTAATATGGGGAATAAAGTGATCATGAATGGAAGAAGGGAGGAGAAAATTGAGTGGACATGGAAGACTGGAAGAGGAGCATACACAGTGGGGAGGCGAGATACAGACTAGGTGTGCATAGACTGGGCTACCAAATCTGGGCTGCAAAAATCCAGTGGACCGCTAGATGACACCAAAGAGTTACAGAAAATGTGAACCAAGATCTGGAAATCCAAGCATAGGAATTCAGGAATGTATGTCAGGCAAGAAGAGAAAGAGAGCAGGAGTTAGAAAGTGAAGGGGCTAAAACTGTAGTAGAATGGAATATTCAAGGAATTGGGTTGTTCAAAAGGACACGTTATGCAAGGTCCTCTATCCTGGTACCACCACTGAATACAGATAGTCCTCGGTTAATGATAGTAATTGGAATGGAATTTTCATCGCTAAGCGACAAGGTTGTAAAGCATGATGTCATGTGACCGTGCTGTTTAGCGACAGCAGTTCTGTTAAACAAATCTCATGCTGTCTTTAAGTGTGATGTCACATAGTCACTATTTGTGACCTCCTGCCAGCTTCCTGTGATGGTATGTGGGAAAGATCTTGGGAGACTGGACCAAGAGATGCTGCCAAGGGAACAGTCAAATAAGAGACAGCATAGCCTGCAGCTGGATAGTGAGCGGGGCAAG
This sequence comes from Candoia aspera, assembly GCF_035149785.1. Classification (NCBI taxonomy): domain Eukaryota; kingdom Metazoa; phylum Chordata; class Lepidosauria; order Squamata; family Candoiidae; genus Candoia; species Candoia aspera. The sequence goes on along the minus strand of NC_086153.1, from coordinate 86,886,423 downwards.
AGACTCAGAAGGGACCCTCCCTAGTTTCTTGGGCTGTAAAGGAGATGGGGGAGAGATGTACTTTCAGACTTGCAAGATTCTGTCAATGTAGCTTTACAATAAAGTAGAATTAGCTCATCTGGTTGTGATTCCTATCTGGTTTACGAGGCCAATGCTTGCCCATTGACTTTGCTTGTCAGAAGCCAACAGTGAAGGTCACAAATGGCACCCAGGTGACCACTGTTACAGCTGGAACTTTGAGGACTGGTCATAGGTACCACTTTTTCAGCGCCATCATAAGTTTGAACAGTCGCTGAACGAATGGTCATTAAGTGATGACAATCTGTATTCTTCCTTCTTATGAAGAAATCCCTTAAAGTTCTTTCTCCTCCTCTCAGCAAAACTGTTACTTTTGTTGACATATTTAAGATTTTTTAAAATCTTGATTTTTTAAAAATTAAGTAGGTTTTGATGGGGCTTTTGTCCAGAAAAAGTCTTGTGAGCACTGTTCAATGCTACTATCTGAGCCATGGTGGATGGATTTAATGAATTTGCTCTAATTAAATCTGTGAGAGATTTCTTCTGTATTTCTACTTTGTTTTAGGGTCTGTTCAACAATGCAGATTTTATTTAGAAAATAAATATTTATATATAATCAGGAGGTAAATATCACATATACTCTTTGTGTTTATTGTGTGTTAATTACCATTAGAGTGATCTAATATTTTAGACTGCTCTCTTTTGAATGCCAATGTTTAAGATAGGAATTACCCAGAATGAATGACTGCATTTTCTACATGGTAAGGTTTTCTGGGGTCCATAAAAATGTACAGCTGTCTAATTGCTTCAGAATAGCTTGGCCCACAAAACATTTTTCAGCAGCAACAAAGGTAATTGAAAACTAGCCAAAAATATAAAAAAGAACAAAGAGCAAAAACAAAATGAAACAAAAACAAAAATGAAAGCCAAATAAATAAATAATCCTGGTGCTTATGAATATGTAGTCAGGGTTTGGGGGAATTGTTTAGAATTAGCAGTTCAGAGTAAGCATTTGGTGTGAAATTAAAATTTCAGTGCATAAGCTATTATTGCCATTACTCTCGTGCTACAGTCGTAGCATGTATTTTCATTAGTATATGGTGCTTGTGTAAAAGCATATAGCATATGTGCAGACAAGCTGGGTTCGTATTTCATGCTATGACTAAATATGTGTCTAGGTTGTTTGGCTTTATTTGACATGTGAACTAAGCCTTTGTAATTTGTGTTTTATGGCTTATCTATACATTTACACTCAGCTATTATAGCTGATTTAAAACACCATTGTTAAAATAAACCATGGTTTTATATAGTCTGTGAATCCTGTTAGAAATCCTTGAATTTTTGCTCATCAAGAAAAACAACTGTAAAAGCTGCAGGGAAAAAAGGGAATAATCAGCAAAAAGATGGAGATTCATGTAATTATTTTTTTTAGAAAACATATATGTATAAGATAAAAAACCTCTTTTATACATAATAATCCTTGGCAGCTCACAGCAACATTCCATAAAAACAAAAGATTGAATATAAATCCACAAAAATGCTACAAAAGACATGTTTTCCACCACATCCCATCAACTCTACATTTTGGGGACCACTTCTATATTATCGCAGTGCTTGGGTGAAGAGCCAGGTCTTCATGGCCCTCTGGAAAGTTAAGAAGGTGGGGGTCCTCCAAATATCAGGGAGGAGATAAATTGATACTATATATAATCAACCTGAATGTTTGACAGTCCTGTGGAACCATAATTTATGATGCCCTGGCATTGCTAGTTCTAATGAGTGATTCTGAAAGCCTCTAACAGCCTCTATTCATAAGGACTGTTTGCTGACACCTAAGATAGCTTGGAGCTATTTTGGTGTAGTGGTTAAGGTACCAGGATACAAACTAGAAGACCATGAGTTCTAGTTCCGGCTTAGGCACAAAGCCAGCTGGGTGACCTTGGGCCAGTCACTTTCTCTCAGCCCTAGGAAGGAAGCAACGGCAAACCACTTCTGAAAAAAAAATCTTGCCAAGAAAACTGCAGGACTTGTCCAGGCAGTCTTTGAGAATCGGACACAATTGAACAGATTTTTTTTAAAAGATAGCTTAGAGAGTAGTCCCATCAGTTCTTTTCCTTTGCTGTTGACCAGTAAGCTCATTACAGAGTTTTTCTTCAGTTTAATAAAAAGAAAGTCAGTCATAGTTGAAGTACATAAAATCAGTCTTATATATAAATATATTGTGACATACTGAGAAATTTGTATGTATGTATGCATTTATTTATAGAACTTATATGGGCACCTATCTCATATAATGATCCTAGACAGCTCACAATAAATAAAAACAGGATTAAAAACTAAGCCACCCTTCCCACTAAGTGCCAGACCAAACAAGTTCCTGACTCAACCTATTCTAGCTCAACACTTGTGGGAAGAACCAGGTCTTCACAGCCCTCCCTCAAATCTCAGGTGAGAGGCTATTCCAAAGCATGCCTCTGAGGTCCCATCAGATGGCAACATTTAAGGGATGGGACCTGGAGCACACCCACCCTATCTAACCTAGTAGGATGGGCAGATACTCTCAGGGAGAGATGGTCTCACAAGTACCCTGGCCCTGTGCCATGTAGGGCTTTACAGGTGATTACCAGCACCTTGGATTGCACCTGGAAAGCAACTGGAAGCCAGTGCAGCTCACGCAGCAGTGGTGTTATTTGGGTGAACCACGAGGCACCCAAAACTGCACATTCTGGACTAGTTGCAGCTTCCGGGTGGTCTTCAAGGGCAGCCCCATGTAGACTGTATTGCAGTAATCCAAACGGGAGGTGACTAAGGCATGAGTGAGCAGAACCTCCCAGTCCAGAAATGAGCACAATTGCTTCACAAGATGAATATGTACAAAACTCCCTTCCAGTATGAGCTGCAAGTCCAGGAGGAACCCCCAAATTGTGCACTAGATCTGTCCAGGGGAGTGTTATCCTGTCTAGAGTCAGAGATGTTCACAATAAGAAAAAATGCAATGAAAACAATTTTGAGCACATATCTCAGTGTATAAGTATTGTTTACAACTGTAGCGAAGGGAAAACCTCAGCTTCCTTCTGAGTAAGCCATATAAATAGGGAATGAGTATTTGCAGATTTAATACCTGCTAAGCGCAAAGGCTCCTCTGATGAAATAATAGGTGTGGGAGTTGGAGAAGAAGGTTGAAGGACATGGCAGATGCTCTCTATACCTTTGGAGAGTCCATTGTTTGCTTTTGGTTACATGATAGTCAGCTCTCCACCTCTCCATCTAAAAGGGTCACTGTCAGAACAATTATGAAGTTTCATTATAATGGCCCCAGGTCCATAAGTGTCAATGGAGAGGTCTTCATCTTACAGTGGATTGATTTGGTCTGATAATAATATTAATTATTAATATTGTGTCCATACATTTTTAAACATTCCATCACTCTAATACTTTAAAATCTAGTTTGCTTCTTCTGGTAATACATTCTCCTATTTAAATTTGGCAGTTGGGTATTTGTTGATTATCTTTATGAACAACTGCTTCCAAAATCACCAGTTGCCCTGCTTAGGCTAGTTTTGAATGTTTTGTTGAACATGGGTTCCTGTAACCTATTAAGTTTATTTCATAGAAGGACTTAACTTCTATTAGGTTAGACTCTGAGGTGCAGAAAAAGTTGCTTCCTGGTTTGCTTACATTTGGAGAAAAGATGTATGAGTGCTTTTGAATTTTGTTTGAATTTCAAAGTTCTAAGGACTTTATCACTTCAGCAAAGGATCGTTACCTTGTCGTGGTGCTGGAGCTTGAGCACCTCAATGATGCCATGAGCTAAACCGTGAAGGGCCACCCAAGATGGGAAGGTCATGACAGAGAGGTCAGACTAAATGCGATCCCTGGGGAAGGTAATGGCAACCCACCTCAGTATTCTTGCCGTGAAAACTAAATGGATCAGTACAACCAGAGATATGTCGGTATACCATCGGAAGATGAGACCCCCAGGTCGGAAGATGGTCAAAATGCTACTGGGGAGGAACAGAGGATGAGCTCAACTAGCCCCAGACGTGATGACGCAGCTAGCTCAAAGCCGAAAGGACGGCTAGCGGCCGACGGTGCTGGTGGTGAACGGCGAATCCGATGTTCTAAGGATCAACACACCATCGGAACCTGGAATGTAAGATCTATGAGCCAGGGCAAATTGGATGTGGTTATTGGTGAGATGTCAAGATTAAAGATAGACATTCTGGGCGTCAGTGAACTGAAATGGACTGGAATGGGCCACTTCACATCAAATGACCACCAGATCTACTACTGCGGACAAGAGGACCACAGAAGAAATGGAGTAGCCTTCATAATTAATAGTAAAGTGGCTAAAGCAGTGCTTGGATACAACCCAAAAAACGACAGAATGATCTCAATTCGAATTCAGGGCAAGCCATCTAACATCACAGTGATCCAAATATACGCCCCAACCACAAATGCTGAAGAAGCTGAAGTAGAGCAGTTCTATGAGGATCTGCAGCACCTACTGGATAACACGCCTAAAAGAGATGTTATTTTCATCACAGGAGACTGGAATGCTAAGGTGGGCAGTCAAATGACACCTGGAATTACAGGTAAGTATGGCCTGGGAGAACAAAACGAAGCAGGACACAGGCTGATAGAATTTTGCCAAGACAATTCACTCTGCATAACAAACACTCTCTTCCAACAACCTAAGAGACGGCTTTATACATGGACTTCACCAGATGGACAACACCGAAATCAGATTGATTACATCCTTTGCAGCCAAAGGTGGCGGACATCTGTACAGTTGGTAAAAACAAGGCCTGGAGCTGACTGTAGTTCAGATCACGAACTTCTTCTTGCACAATTTAGGATCAGACTAAAGAGATTAGGGAAGACCCACAGATCAGCTAGATATGAGCTCACTAATATTCCTAAGGAATATGCAGTGGAGGTGAAGAATAGATTTAAGGGACTGGACTTAGTAGATAGGGTCCCGGAAGAACTCTGGACAGAAGTTGGCAGCATTGTTCAGGAGGCGGCAACAAAATACATCCCAAAGAAAGAGAAAACCAAGAAGGCAAAATGGCTGTCTGCTGAGACACTAGAAGTAGCCCAAGAAAGAAGGAAAGCAAAAGGCAACAGTGATAGGGGGAGATATGCCCAATTAAATGCAAAATTCCAGAGGTTAGCCAGAAGAGATAAGGAATTATTTTTAAACAAGCAATGCGCGGAAGTGGAAGAAGACAATAGAATAGGAAGGACAAGAGACCTCTTCCAGAAAATTAGAAACATTGGAGGTAAATTCCAGGCAAAAATGGGTATGATCAAAAACAAAGATGGCAAGGACCTAACAGAAGAAGAAGAGATCAAGAAAAGGTGGCAAGAATATACAGAAAACCTGTATAGGAAGGATAACAATATCGGGGATAGCTTTGACGGTGTGGTCGGTGAGCTAGAGCCAGACATCCTGAAGAGTGAGGTTGAGTGGGCCTTAAGAAGCATTGCTAATAACAAGGCAACAGGAGACGACGGCATCCCAGCTGAACTGTTCAAAATCTTGCAAGATGATGCTGTCAAGGTAATGCATGCTATATGCCAGCAAATTTGGAAAACACAAGAATGGCCATCAGACTGGAAAAAATCAACTTATATCCCCATACCAAAAAAGGGAAACACTAAAGAATGTTCAAACTATCGAACAGTGGCACTCATTTCACATGCCAGTAAGGTAATGCTCAAGATCCTGCAAGGTAGACTTCAGCAGTTCATGGAGCGAGAATTGCCAGATGTACAAGCTGGGTTTAGAAAAGGCAGAGGAACTAGAGACCAAATTGCCAATATCCGCTGGATAATGGAAAAAGCCAGGGAGTTTCAGAAAAACATCTATTTCTGTTTTATTGACTATTCTAAAGCCTTTGACTGTGTGGACCATAACAAATTGTGGCAAGTTCTTAGTGGTATGGGGATACCAAGTCATCTTGTATGCCTCCTGAAGAATTTGTATAACGACCAAGTAGCAACAGTAAGAACAGACCACGGAACAACAGACTGGTTTAAGATTGGGAAAGGAGTACGGCAGGGCTGTATACTCTCACCCTACCTATTCAACTTGTACGCAGAACACATCATGCGACAAGCTGGCCTTGAGGAATCCAAGGCTGGAGTTAAAATCTCTGGAAGAAACATTAACAATCTCAGATATGCAGATGATACCACTTTGATGGCTGAAAGTGAAGAGGAACTGAGGACCCTTATGATGAAGGTGAAAGAAGAAAGTGCAAAAGCTGGTTTGCAGCTAAACCTCAAAAAAACCAAGATTATGGCAACCAGCTTGATTGATAACTGGCAAATAGAGGGAGAAAATGTAGAAGCAGTGAAAGACTTTGTATTCCTAGGTGCAAAGATTACTGCAGATGCTGACTGCAGTCAGGAAATCAGAAGGCGCTTAATCCTTGGAAGAAGAGCAATGACAAATCTCGATAAAATAGTTAAGAGCAGAGACATCACACTGACAACAAAGGCCCGCATAGTTAAAGCAATGGTGTTCCCTGTAGTAACATATGGCTGCGAGAGCTGGACCATAAGGAAGGCTGAGCGAAGGAAGATCGATGCTTTTGAACTGTGGTGTTGGAGGAAAATTCTGAGAGTGCCTTGGACTGCCAGAAGATCCAACCAGTCCATCCTCCAGGAAATAAAGCCAGACTGCTCACTTGAGGGAATGATATTAAAGGCAAAACTGAAATACTTTGGCCACATAATGAGAAGACAGGACACCCTGGAGAAGATGCTGATGCTAGGGAGAGTGGAAGGCAAAAGGAAGAGGGGCCGACCAAGGGCAAGATGGATGGATGATATTCTAGAGGTGACGGACTCGTCCCTGGGGGAGCTGGGGGTGTTGACGACCGACAGGAAGCTCTGGCGTGGGCTGGTCCATGAAGTCACGAAGAGTCGGAAGCGACTAAACGAATAAACAACAAAGGACTTTATCACTGATAGCAAATACTGTATGTTCTCAAACAAGAAAGCGGAGATTTTTATTACTTTATCATGTGAATCCACCAAAGATTTTCTGATTCAGAAAACATATAGATACGTTTCTAACCAAAGTTAGAGCCGGGGGCGGGGGCAGACCTTAGAAAAGGTTGAAATTTTTGTTGTTCAGTCAATGTGGTTCACAGTTATTTATAAGAAAAGAAAATATATCTGAAACAAAGACAAACAAACATGGAAAATAAAGAGGATGTTTGGATTTTTTTTCTTGCTATAAAGGAAAACATTGTTCCACAATTAGTTTTTGAAGGCAATTATGAAATATACAGCAAGCTTGGGGATCTATTTGTAATATATCTCTTTTTCTCTTCTCCCTCTCTCTTGGCATCTCAGGGCTGCAGAGGATATGGCTGTTGATAGACCAATGTCATCAGAAAAGTGGGGGAATGATAAGGGGACTGAATTAAAGTGTCAGCATCCCAGAATCTTAAGGCACTCATTTTGTCCACTGCTTTTTTTTCCTTCTGTCATCACCTCCTCCCCACAAAAATGTACCACCAAAATTCAGTGGAGGGAAGCAACTCCACAGCTGCATCCAGCAAGTCCCAGGATGAAGTTTGCCAGTATACTCACATTTCATGACTGTACAAAACACACCTGAATGTATACAGGTAGTCCTCGCTTAACAACAATTGGGACTGGAATTTTGGTTGCTAAGTGAAGTGGTCATTAAGCAAAGCTGACCCAATTTTATGACCTTTCTTGCAGCAGGCATTAAGCAAACCATCTGGCCATTAACCAAATCACATGATTCCCCATTGATTTTGCTTGCCAGAAGCTGGCTGGGAATGTCGAAAATGGTGATCACGTGACTACAGAATGCTTCAGCAGTCATAAATGAGAACTGGTTGCCAAGAGCCCAAATTGTGATCACATGACTGTTGGGGCACTGCAATAGTTGTAAGTGTGAGGACCAGCCATAGTTCGGTTTTTTCAGCACTGTTGTAAGTCCGAATTGTCACTAAACAAATGGTTGTTAAGTGAGGACTACCTGTGCAGAAGTGAAATCATCAGAAGGGCGATCTGAATAACTGTAAACGTTTATAGCCTTTTGCTTTGGAATACGTTTCAAGCAACTCTATTACATTTCTTTCCTTTTATTAAAAAATCAGAAGGAAGAGGGGCAGGCATTATCAGAATAAATCAACTGCTGTAACATTTACCTCTTTTATCACTGAAATTGTTACAGACATGTAAAGTTTAAAGCAGTTCATATCTTCTGCTCTAAAAGAACGAAATACTCCATAGTAACTGATACGAGGTACATCACTTTATACCTTGCAGACTGTTTGTTATATTACCTTGCTAACACCTACTCCAATATACTGTATGCTTTTGGAGTTATGTCCTAGAGGCAGTGAGGATGGAGCTACTCCATACAGCCTTTGAGTGTAGGTGTCGCTCTTGATACCAGGGTTTGTTTTGTTTTGTTTTGTTTTGCTTTGTTTGGGACAGGTCGTTTTTTGGGAGATTTTATGTGGTTGTAAACTGTCAGGCATCTGACTGAAGTAGGTGGCATAGAAACACTATAAATAAAAAATACCCATGTCTGCATTTACTTTTAGGATTATTATTAGTTCTCCCCCCCTTTGTCGTTTCATTGGTTAGAATGAAAGAATCTGTTGGTTTAATTTTTCTCTTACTTTCAGTTTTTCAAAGCAGAAGAATTTTCTGATCAATTTCTAACTGCTTTTCTGCAGAAAACTGCAGTTTTTTTTTCTCAAGTAAGCAATTTAAGTTGGGAACTTGTGTGACAAAATTCAAAGAAATGGACACTGGTGCTTTGTTGTTGTTTAATTGTTCAGTCGCTTCCGACTCTTCGTGACTTCATGGACCGGCCCACGCCTGGTGGGTTGCTTTATGTATTGTATAAACTGGTGCTTTACTTTATGTATTAGTTTGTGAAATGTGAATTACCTTAGTTCAGGCTGAAAGGAAGGGAGGAAATATTGTCCACTGATAAATTATGATCACCAAAGAAATGAGCATTGTTGGATTTTAAAAACTATCACTGTAGCCTAGTCTTTTCTGTTCACCCTGAAATTATTTTGTGGGTGGTGGAGAGAAGAGGTTATAGTAGCTTTGAATGTTTTTTAGGACTGTGTACACTTCTAAAATGATTTAGAGGAAGGGTTTTGGAACTCGGATGAACATAGCAGTTCTATGTTCTTAATTAGATTTGCTGTTTTTTTTCAGGCTCCACAGCTAGCCTGAAAAAGGATACAGCTGCTTTAATGAGTCAGCTAATGTGATTCTAAAGGCAACCATGACTCTTTCCTTCTCTACTGTAAGTAGTAGCAGTAATTGGGCTGTGCTAATATTTTCAGAAATTGTAAAATATTTCTTCTAAGGCCTTTTAAAATTATGCAGTGTCCTCATTTTTTTCCAAGCTTCCCGTTTCAGAGTTCAGCTATATATTCTACCTTTATACCTTTATTTGGAAGTAAGGCCATATGAATACAGTAAATACAATGTACATGTAATAGTACCTAGAAATATAGTATGGCTCTTGATAGGAGAACATTTTACTCATGATTTATTTCATTATATTTACTACTACTTTTAAATGGGCTTCACCACATAACCTTTTTGAACTGATCGTCTTAGAATAGATTAGGCCATCTTCTTCTTTATCAGTATTCCATGGCAAGTAAAGACAGACTTATTTTTAAACAAGCATTTGGTTCTGCTGTTACTTTGAAATAATTATTGATGTTTTTGTTTATATGTATTTTGTTTTTGTTGTTGATTTTAACTTCCTCATGCTTTTTTTACTGTTTTGTATTTTGTGAGCCATTCTGAGTCATTCTGTTTTTGGAGGGAAATAGTGAGTTCTAAAACAAACCCTCCAATGAACAAGCATGTATTGTCTGTATGGGGAGGAGAGGCCTTTAGCTTGTACTTCCTTCCAGTGTCTTTTTCTCATTTCTCTGCCTTGTAATGGAAATGCAGTGAGGGATATGAGGAAGCTGGTATACAATCTTTCACCCCTGACAACATGCATTGTAAGCTGCACATAGCTGTCAGGATAAAGACAAGTCTGGTGCACCAGGATAATTGGGTACTTGAAGAAGATTCATAAGGCAATATGCTGCACGGCAATGTGTTATGCCCTGGGGCAAAAGGAAAAAGAAAGAGGGTATCAGATCGGGTTGGAAATCTGCTCTTGATAAATAATAATCTAGTTACGTGATGCAGTGATGTGATTTTGTTTGTCTGTAACACAGATTCTCTTCATCTTTTTTGGCACAGAATTATTTTTAAGGGTTCCAGAGCTGTCTTGTACTACACATAAATATCAAATTACATTTTATAGCAATAGAATCAAAACGTCCCATTGGAAAGCTTCACACGTCTATTAGATGCCTTTTAAGATGGGACTTCTAAGCAAACTCTGTAAGGCTACTGACTGACAGCTTATTAAGAAATGCAAACTGCTGACTTTATTAGTATAGCATATTGGTCTCATCTAAAAATTAGTGTGTTTTTTTCACTTGTGACTTGTCTATTTTTGAAGAATCACCTTTCATTGGATACTGAAGGCTGCTTTCACACTGTTGACTGCCATGTGAACTATGTCAGAATCCCTCTTCCTGTTAAGGAGACTGTTCAATTATTGAAGATATTTTTTACACAAAGTAGAGTAGTTTCAAACTCATATATTTTATTTTACTAACGATTACTAATAACTTACAAGGGAGTATCTTACATGATAAAGAGGAAAAGTGGGAAGTTGCAAAATTTGGAAAGCAGGCTACTGAAAAAGAGGACATTTTAATTTTACCATACTGAAATTAAGTATTATTTATTATGCTGATTGGTTTTCATTACTTCTGTCCCAGAACATTCAAGGTAGCCCACAGAGAAAGCAAAATAAAATATAAAGAAGTTAAAACCAATCACAACAGCAGCTAAAATAATTAATCTAACTTAAACATTCTAGTTGAAAAGAACGGACTTGATTCCTTTTCTAAAGGTGGAGAGAGAAGAAACTATATACAACTTCTAAGCAAATGCATTGTTAGTTGGAACCAGACAGAAAAAGGACATTTCCCACAGGTATCCCTCACATGGCCAGACAATTTTATACTGAGATAGACAGTCTCTCATATAGTTTTATGCTATTTATGACTTTAACTCTTAAAACTAGCACGTTGTGTTATGCCAAGAAAGCAGTGGTGAGCAAGAGCAGATCTTTCAACAAATTTAGAGTGGAGCTCTGGCTTCATTCACTTGTTAGCAGCTGACCTGCCCTATTTTCTATTGGTTTAATTTCCAAATACTACACTCATAGAAACATATTGGAGTAATTACTTCAAAAATAAGTGACAGAAATAGAACATTGTTTAAAACATGTGTTAAATCTTACTGTTTATATTTAATTTTAACTGTATTTTTAATTTTGTCACTACTTCTTTATTCTGGCCTTGTCTACTTTATAGAAAAACTTTCAACTCAAAAAATTATGAACCCTTTCTCTAAATGATTAAGCTCCCAATTATAAGTTTTGCATAGTATAGTCTTCTCCAACCTGGTGCCTCACAACCACATTAAGTCATAACTGTTCAACACATCTGAAGGACACTGAAGTGGGAAACTGATGGTAGCAAGAGACCATTTATTCTTATTCAGGAAAAGGTGGTATGGCTGAGTAGCTATCTTAACATTGCCAATTTATATTAATAAAGAAAATGAAGCATGTATCAGTATGGTGTGATCCTCTTGAGATTAATAAAGTTGGCATGCTTCATAAATTGCTGGAATGCTTTCTAAAATGTCTAAATGGTGAAATGGCCTGTACTCTCTCTTTATCTTTTATGAAGAAACAAACCAGTGTACAGCTTATGTACAAAAATGAATCATATCTACATTACCCAGTTGATGCAAACCTCTGTGTCATATTGTATCTCAGTCACATTTTTCAAACCCTGATCTGCTGTATATAGCCTTTATGCTCATTATTTGATGGAACTGGAGAGAGTTGAATAGCAAACAGAATGGAGATGAAGGAAGAGAAGTGAAGAAAGCCTAAAAATAAAAGTGGATAGGAAAGGAGCAAAACTGGACAGGGTGGAATGAATGAATGAACGAATGAATTAATTAATTAATGAAGATAGATGTGTGTTTAGATGTGTGAGAAAGATAGAGACACAATAATAATAACTGTGAATTGAAGTACATGAACATATATGAACATGTGTGATTGAGACAGTTTTTGGATCAATCTTACCCATCCTGACAATCTCCAACTGTATTGGGAGTTCAGTTCCCAAACTCAGCCACATTTAAAGATTCCAAACACATTTGGAGGGCATAGGATTGGGGATGCTAGTATGAATGAATGTCTTGTGCAAATTAGATGCATATTTGGCTTTGTTTCCATCCACTCCTGGCCCACAGTTCCAAGAATGTTACCCATGAGGGAAAGTACCTTCTAGCTGATCAATAGGCTGGGAAGTGCTTGGTAAAGTGAGAGAAACCAGCTCTTTCAAATCTGCTATCTTCAAGAGCTAACAGATCAGCTGTCTTAAGATACTGTTTTGAGTGTGGATTTAGCTTTACCATGCTGTTCCTCCAGCTGCCAATAAACAGTTTGGTAATCTGGGGAGCTACCAAGTGCAGTGGTAGCTAGCAGCTGTGCTGTGTCCTGCTCTTTCCTCCACAAAGACAACAAAGAATGGGAGCCAGAAGCGCATGCATGTCTGGGACCCAAGAAGAGGAGAAATGCATGTAGCACACCAATGAGATTTATTTATGACTGTAGGCAGCATGTTAAGATTAAGATCAAAGAAACAATAACACAACATGTAAAACAATATACAAAACCCCAACATATGCTATAACCACGGAGTTGAAAAAACAACTCCATCACTAAAATAGTAATTAAACAATGGGGCTTGCTCAACCTCCGGGCCCTAATGCTTGTTGAAACATCTAGATCTTTAACACCTTATGAAAGGTCAAAAGGGTTGAGGCCATCTGGACTTCTGGGGGAAGGCTGTTCCACCAGGCAAGATAGAGAAGACACAGAGTGATTTAGAGGTCTGTAGGTGCTAGTGGTCATCCTGCTCCCGATGGGTCATTTGTATGCAATGCACCAGCATAGGTGGAAAGTATATCGGAGTATACATATCATGAAACTGCCACTGGTTGCTGTCAACTTAAGGGAGAAGCGCTGTAAACCTAAGGATGATTTAAGGCTGTCCCATGCATAGGATGAGAATGAAATGAAGGCAACATCCTAGGTATGTGGGTTACCATGGGATGGTTGTACTGTAACAAGATGCAGGAGGGAAAGGCCTTATGTTAAAGGAAAGAGAACTAGAAATGAACTTCTTGCAAGTTCCCAATTTTAACACACATCATTTCGTTGGGAATAGTCAGGAGATATAAAGAATTGTAAGTTACTGTTGCCTCAAATGAAGTTTTAGGTGTGCTTGTCATCTGAACTGTTCAACCTTCAACATCCCTTACACTTAGTAACAGTTGAAGCTGTTCTGCATTCTCTACAGTAGTCTGTTTCCACAGTCCTTAAACTGCAATTTATGTTGTTGAATCTCTTATAACCCATATTTTCACAGTATGTCTTTGATAAGCTACATTTAGGGGAAAGTGAACTACATCAAGGGAATGCTTTTCACACTTAGGCTTTATTTTAAATAAATTGAAAAAAGTAATACGTTACATTTGAGACTTCCAATTCTTTACTGGGCCTTACACTCTTAGGCTTTTAATAGAGATCCTTACCATGTTCTGATACTTAAAAACATTTTGTTTGTTTGTTTCTCTATATCAGATCTGGATTGTAGATCATGTTGGGTTAATTATGTATGTTTTTAAACAAGTATGTTAAATATGCCATAAATTCACACTGGTACTTGCCAAAATTATTTGTGATTGCAAATCTTCAGCAGGGAGGATTTTTAGTAATAAATGTGTATGAAAAATTGTTTGAATTTAGAAGTCACTATTAGAGTGGAACTCTGCCAGCTGCTTTTTCTTTAAAAAAAATCAATAAAATCATATAATTGGAATTGTCAATAGAGGTCATCTGGTCTGCCCCCTGGTCAGTGCAGGATCCACTATCACATCTGACAGATTATTATTCAACCTCTGTGTGAAAACCTTTAGTGAAAGAGAACTCACCACTTCATGTGGCAGCCTATTCTGCTGGTTGACAACTCATGCAATCAGAAAGTTCCTTCTGATATCTAGCCTGAAACCCCATCTTGTAGTTTTAACCCTTCAATTCTGGTCCTGCCCTCAGGCAATAGAGTAAATCCTCTCCCTCTTCTATGTGACGTTTGAAGATTGCTATGAATCTCCCTTTCATAGTATTTTCTTTAAGTAAACATACCTAGATCCTTTAACTGTTCCTCATAGGGCTTGATTTCAAGGCCTTTTACCATCTTGGTAGCCCTCCTGTCAACTTGCTCAGTTTTGTCCTTTCTGAATTGTGGTGTCCAGTGCTCCAAATGGAGTCTGACCAGGACAGAGTGGAACAATTACTTCCTGTGATCTGACTCTGTGCTTGTCTTCATGCATCCCAAGATAACATCTGTCTTTTTAGCAACATGTGGTCAACAAGGATATTTAGATCTCTGTCACATGTACTACTGCCAAACCGGATCTTCCCCAGCTTTATATATTTTCTATCCAGATACTGAACATGACATTTCTCCCTGTTAAATTTTCTCCTGTTCACATCAGCCCACTGCTCAAGCCTGTGTAGATTTGCTTTTACTCTTCTCTTTCATCTAAAGTATTACCCTTCCTTCCAGTTTTGTGTTGTCTGTAGACTTGATATATGTCCCCTCAATTCCCTCATCCAGTCATTCATTAAAATGTTGAACATAGAGGACAGAGCTCTCTGGGATTTCACTCAATGCTTTCAAGCTAAGGAAGAGTAATTAATAAGCATTCTTTGGGTATCGTTCAAACAATTGTGAATTCATCTAACAATGGTATTATCCAAATTTACTTTTTATGAAGGAGAATATTATGAGGCACTTTGTCTAAAGTTTTGATGAGGTCCAGGTATCCTGTATCTTCAGGTTTTTCCTGATCAACTGAATTGCTAACTTTATCAAAGAAGGATAAGGTTAGCCTAGCATTATTTATTTGCAACAAATCCATACTAGCTCTGGTTAATTGTAGCATGCCTATCCAGGTGCTCAAAAACATTCTGGTTGAAAATTGTTTGAAGATCTTGCCTAGTAGAGATGTCAAGTTGACAGGTCTCTAGTTTCCTGAGTATTCCGCCTTCTCTTTTTGAAGATGGGGATGACATTGGCTTTCCTCCAGTGTTCTGGGACCACATGAGTCCTCCAGGAGTTCTCAAAGTTTGTTCATTTATTTATTTGTTTTAAGATTACATTTATATCTCATTGCAATCAATTCAACTTTTGAATAATTGAGAATGGATCTGTGATCACCTCCACTAGCTACTTCTGTATCTTGGGATGTAATCTACTTGGACCTGAAGTCATTTACGTTCGCTAACTTCTTTAATTATATTCTAGAGGTAATGGATTTGTCCCTGGGGGAGCTGGGGGTGTCGATGACCGACAGGAAGCTCTGGCGTGGGCTGGTCCATGAAGTCACGAAGAGTTGGAAGTGACTAAACGAATAAACAACAACAAACTTCTTTAATTAAGAGTGTCAGTGTTAAACACTTTTTAAATAAGTATGATTATTGTAACATATACCTCAAGCCAAAGACATGGAACTGTATTGAGAAGGCCAAAAAGCAAAAAGCATAAGAGCAAGAATGCATTATGTAATAAGCCTCAGTAGGTACAGTAGAAGAAACTAGCTGATGACTGATTCCAAAAAAGCTGAGCAGGGTTAGATCTATTTGGGAGAAGAGCACCAAGAAATTCCAGGATGTGGGTTGGGGGACCAAATCGTAATCTTGGAAGAAGGCAGTGGCAAACCACTTGTATATTGCTTCCAAGAAAACTACACAGGCATGACTATGCAGTTACTAGGAGTTGAGTTCACCTCAACTTCTGCACCAGGTGGTAGTTCTTAGCTGACTGAGGGTGATGTTTAAAAGCTAAGCAGGGTCAGACTGAGAAATCCTTGGATCAGAGGCCACCAAGAAATCCCATGCCTGTAGGCTAGACTGGGAAGTTTAAAAAAAAACATCCTAGAAGAAGGCTATAGCAGAATACTTCCATACTGTCATCTATAAAACCACATGAACATGCCACATAATCATCAGGAGCTGAGCTCGACTCAAGGAAGTCTTTACCTTTTTATGTTAATAGATATTATTATTGTAGATATTGCTCGCCACCCAGAGTCACTTGTCTGAGATGGGCTGCCTTAGAAATTAATAAATAAAATAAAGCAGAAATGTGTTTTAATTACTCCTTAATCCTTTCCCACATCTATGTCTTTTCATTCCAAATGTTCTTCCATTTCCACTGACAAACTTTCTTACTCTAAATTCAACCTGTAGTTATAACTGTTTTTTTCCAGAACAGTACATTTTTCTCTATCGTGCAGGATGCATCTCTTTGGAAAAGGTGTTAATGATGGGAAAGGTGGAAGAAAAGAGAAGAGGATGACCAACAGCAAGGTGGACGGACTCAGTTATAGTGGTGATGAGTACACTGTTGGAAGACCTGAAAGACCAGGTTAGAGATAGATCATCATGGAGAAAATCTATCCATGTGGTCTCTAGGAGTTGAAAATGACTTGATGGCACATAATCAATCAAAGAAATCAAAGTAGTTAAGGACAAAGCTTTTAATCTTAAACTATTAAAGAAAAAGATACAGTATACTTGAAAAACACTAGGCAATGCAAATTAAAAAGAAGAAACACTAAAATAATTAAAACAAAAACAAAAATGCCACTACTTTTCTGTGATATCAAAATAGTAATATACAAATTACTGCAATTCAATTTTAAACAAAAATTGATTAATGCTAGTATTATTAGCATGCTTTGTTATTGGTGTATAAGTGTAGTTGAAGCAAGGATAGTTTACCAGGATAGAAAAATCCACTATGGAGATGTATAGTGAATACTATTGTTGCAGACTAGATTTCCCCATAAGGGGATAACATGATGGGTATGTATTTATTACGTATTTCTGTAAGCTAGTATGGTGTAGTCTAGAGTAATTCCTAATTTGTGAGAGCATCTTAATATTAATAGGCTAATCAATATGTATAATAATACATAGTGTATGCTACAAAATGATTTTAAAACATGAGAATACTATAAACTACTAGAGTTAACAGAGAATTGCCTAATTAACACATTATTGATTTTACTTGGAAAAACCTGTTATTGCTATTAATCAATATTAAATACTTGGCATGTATAATTATGATTGTTAATTTAATTCTAGATTCTTATCTGGTCTCTTCTGTTTGTAAATTGTAAAAGTAAGGAAAGTGTCTTTATTTGGTATTTGAGAGACCACCCAAGTGAAAACTATCAATGTCAGTAATCACATCAGAAGAATGAGGAATGAAGATAATGTGTGTATTATCCAGTGTTTGATAACTGAAGTCCAAAACAAGATATGATGTTAAATGTGTGATACAATTAACACACTTTTTAAAAATATAAATAGCAGCCAACAGATTACATAGGGTGGGGCAGAGTTTAATTTTTATGTCCATTGTGGGATTGTCTTAAATAAATCCAATCTCCTGTTTGGATTGGGAGTGATATGTCCATTGGTTCCATTTACTTTTTGTGTAAAGGACTGTTTTTGTCCCCACAACACAGTGGCTTAATATGCCCCATATTATCCCCATATATTCCTAACGCCTCTTGAACTCTTTCTTTGGCTCGTAGTTCCATTTCTGTGGGTCTTCTATCTAGGCTTCTGACTGGGGCTTTGTCGTGTCCCTGGAGTCAAGGTTTCAGCTATGTACCCTGAGAAGACAGAATCCAATGAACCCTAGGTCATTCCGTTTCAGAGAGCTCTTTTGTGTCTTCTCAGCCCAAGATCATAGCCTTACTATTACCTACAGAGTCTGAAAATAAATGTCTCATAACCTCTTCAGTAATTCACTACTTCAGTTATTCAGACTCCAAAAATGGTAATAGGACCAGAGGACCAGAGCATCAAGGACAGGTGGAGCTGTTGGATCACCAGGCTCTGTGGGTATTAAATTATCTACAGTTCTCCTAGCGAGAGCAAACTCAGGCAGTAACTTTTGCATTAGGCCCCCCAAGATCTTGATTTTATTGGCCTTGCCAAGCTGAAACTATGCTTGCTGCTCCATCACTTCTTCAGAATATTCTGGCCATTATCTAATATTGTTGGAAGACAACCTCTCATTCTGTCTGCACTCCCATCCTGTACTTCTATCACAAGTTTTTGAAGCATGTTGAATATTACAGGCTGAATATTACAGGCTTTTCTCTGGGCTCTGAGTGCCATGGATGAACTCATCTCTTGCATGTAGATTTGGTATCTTATCTCATCCAGGCTTGGAACAGATTAATCTTTAAAATCTCTCTCTGTCTCTCTCTCTCTCTATATATATATACACACACACTCACACACACTCACACAGGTGTATCTGTCAGGCCTGTTGGTTCATGCTGAGTCATCTGTATCACACCCTTACCCTACTCTGTATGTCTGTCAAGCACACATGTTTTGTATGGGTTCCATGGTTGGAGATGAAAAGGGAGCCTTTCACAGCTTACTAGCTCCATTGTGACTTTGATCTGACCCTGATTTTTTCCTCATCATCGCATCTCCATGTTAGATGCAGTTGTAGCATTTCAGTCTATAATGCACTTTTAATGGACACAGAAGTTGTGGAAGGACAAAAATATTGGCAGTCATACTCAGGAACAGCTTGTAAATTTATGATGTGGCTAAATTTGTGACTGCTAGTATAAGCCCCTGTTGTGACCTGTATCAGATTCAATGAGGATTATCCTTGCTTCTGTAAGCTTTGGATATTTGCCCAGTGGCAGACATGGATAAGTAATAGGAGAATAATGATGAATAATAGGTCACAGCTGCAAAAAAAACCAGTTTAATTATCAGGTACTTGTTGAATGTTATTGAATGAAGGGCACTGTCACTTCAAAGATTTGCTGATCTGTATGCCCCAGCCAAGCTTTCTATTATTTTGTTGCAGTGTATGCAGCTATCAGAATTGTGTCTTATTTATTCTTAGCATTGTTAAAAAGCCTGGCTGATAAGGAGCCATAGTGAAGGCTATTTCTTGTCTTCCCCTCCATTCACACATAGACAGAAATGTTGGTCTGGGGTGGTGTGCAGTTTCTTTTAGTTTAGCCCTAGTTGTATCTTACAAAAGCTATACCAGAGTGGGTACACACTTTTGAACAGATTGTCTAGATAAATCCTCTGTTACACTTGGGCAGATTGAACGGTTCATCATGCAGACTTTTATCCTTTTTTCTACAAAGATAAAAAATCAAGACTCACTGTTGTAAAGTAATAGAAGACAGATTAGAAAAATACGATACAAGATCACTCATTCTGTTTTATCATGTCGGCATTAGGTAAAGGAGTATTTAAAAGTGAGATAAAATGACACACTTCTGTTTGGAAGCAGTACTATTGCCTTTGATTGTGATTAATGCGGCTTCCTGGTGGTAAATTGAAATAACTGATTAAATTATGCTGCAGCTAATAGATTCATTGGGAGAACAGTCCAACAAGTTGTGAGCACAGAACAGCCCTAAGGCATAAATAAAAGTTATGTAATTGATGAATGTGATAAATCAGTATGGAAGCAAGTGGCTTGTTAATTTGTTTGTGTGGGATCTTTTCCAGCTTGTTAGTAAGATACTTGACTTTCTAATGCATAAAGATACTTTAACTGGGACTACTTTGTCCTGCATTGCAGCCTGTCTTGGGCATGCTTTGGAATAAGAGATAGTAAGAAAGTCATGTGTGATTTAAAAAAAGGCAGGTACTTGTTTTGTTGGTTTATTTCATAGCAAACTTAGAGTGAAAACAGAACTGTATTAACTTATGAAAAACAATAGAGAACTTTTGGAATAAGAAATGAATAATAAATCAAATCTCATTGCCTTAGTCAAAGGTTGAACTTGGAAGACTGTTTATTTGTGTGTACTATTTTTGAGGGGGGTGCTTTCTATTATTTAATATTGTGGGATTTATGCTTTATGTGGTTGCTTTATTTTTATTTATTCCACCCTTCCCTGAGCATTTTTACAGAAAAATAAAATATTAAATATATTTTTAAATAAAAACTTATCAAAGATCTTTGCAAATAGATTCAGTCTCCATGGAAGCAAGGAACTAATTAAAAGCTTGGGTGAACTTCTGTTATTTTAAATGCCTTGATAGCAGATATTTTGTTTTAGGATTCCATGTTTCAGTTGCTGATGTTATTTTAAATTTAGCTAAGAAGCTCCTGCATTAAGCTCCACACTCTACATGGGGCTGCCCTTAAAGAGTAAGCAAAAGCTTCAGCTGGTGCAAAATGTAGCAGCACACCTAGTTATGTGTGCTCCAAGAAGTGTACACATTACACATCTGCTTCACAAGCTGCACTGATTGCCAATTTGCTTCTGGGTCCAGTTCAAGATGCTTGTTATGACCTTTAAAGCCATGCATGGCATGGGACCAGGTTAACTCTCCCCAATTACATCTGCCCAACCCATTAGGTCCAACAGGAGAGGCATGTTGCAGATCCCATCTCCAGGGAGTTTCATCCAGGGGGGACCTAGGAGGAAAGCCTTTTCTCCCATGGCCCCCGCCCTGTGGAACTTCATTCCCCCTGAGGTGAGGCTGGCCCCAATCCTGCTGGCCTTCCAGAAGGCCCTTAAAACATGGTTCTGTCAACTAGCTTGGGGTTCCCATGATAGAGCGGAGCCTGCTAGATGGCTATATGATAGTTAATTGAATGCACTCTTTTGTATGCTTTTCCACATTTTATTTTTTATTTTGTGTTTTATCTTTTTAATTTAAATTGGTTGTTTTTATTTTTTTTAATGTATTTTTATTTTTTAATGACGTACACTACCTAGAGTTACTACATGAGATGGGCAGCTACACAAATGTGATAAATACATACATACATACATACTTCACTTTCTGCTTTTTTCCTGCATCCTTGTGGTGAGACTGTAGGATGACTTCCATGACTTCCGTAAAGATGGGAGGAGGATTAAAAGATGTCAAGATGGCAGTCATAGCGTGATCAAAGTCCCACCCCTTTTGTATGTGCATCAGTGCTGCACACATGCACAAAGGGACAGGGCTTCTATCATGCTGCTCTGACTGCTGTCTTCATTCCCTGTGGGGATACTGCTGTTTATAATCAAATCCTAGCTGAATGGCAGTTGACTCTTTTAACTGATAGATGTCAATTCAGTGTTGCCATCTAAGAACATCTCTCTTTGAGAACTTTTCTCCTAGGCCAGGAATATGCAGTGTAGGACTAGGGCCACTGCAGGGAGAAGAGGAAAAACAGGAGGACCATTTGGCCTATAGCTCAAATTAAGAGTACTAATAATTAAGATACTGCAAATGCTATTTCTGTAAAAATATTCTACTTCTATCTCATTTTTTGGGATGGGTGCCATATTTAGTTTTTAGGTATCATTTTTTCACTTTAGGATCTCAAAAACTGGAAGTGGTCCAGGCCTCTCTGAGCTTCCGTAGATTATTGAACAACTCTGTTCTGCTCTATATAATGGTAAGGAACTATTGGAGTTGTAGTCCTGCAATATTTGGAGGGCTATTCTCTATCCTAATCTAACTGCAGCATTTACTTGGATGAACATTATTGCTACTTATTTATTCTATCAGCTATTTCAAGCTGTTTCCTGGCTGCCTGGAAGATGAGAACGCCGAGAAGTATTTACTGATATGTTTTTTGCATTCTGATCATCCAAGCGCCCAAGAAACAGCTCTGTAATGAAATGACGAATGCCACTCTTCCTAGAGTACAAAGATTTCTAGGCCATTTGTTGAAGGACTCTGGGAACAGCAGTCCACGTATGATCAGTTTTATGTATGGAAAAATTCACTATTGAAGTATAATGATAAGCTAAGTAGTAGTATATGATTTCTGTCTTTAGTAATATACTATTTCTTTATTAAACTTGCAAAAAATGTATAAATAACCTAAATGTTATTGTAATGACACAGTAGTCCAAATTATCTTAATGTATTTAATAAGAGATAAAAGGATAGACCGAGGAATCTGCTTGTTTTATAGAATGTACTTTATTGGTCAGTGACTGAAATAAAGTGTCTAAGTCTATGTCTATGTCTATGACAGAGGAATCAACTTACTTAAAAAAATGGATGGGATTTAAGCAAAATATATGTATTTGGGACATACATTACTTGCCAATTTTTACTTTCCCTCTTGCCCTATCGATCTGAAGCTCTGAAACATTCCAGAAAATCCCTGTGAACTCTGACCCTTCGTGCACCTTGCCAAAAATGCATTGTTCTCTCTTGACCAGCCTTTACTTCTGACCAATTCACTGGGCAGTTGACTAGTGATTGTTTATCTTGGAGCTTTGTGAATATCAAGAATTCCTGCTTGGTGGTACTGAATAGTTAAACTAGGATTTCTCTTAATAGCACTTCTCATATAGCTTTTACATGGTTGTTTGAAATAGGTTTTTTATAAAGTTGTCTTTCTGGATTCAAGTACATATTCCAAACAGCACTTCACATTTTGCCATTTTTAACACATGGTGTTTCTGTAGCTTAAACTATGCACATAAATATTTAGGTTAGGAAAGGCTGCTTTGAGCTTACCTCAGGATCAACAATAATTCCTGAAGTGCTTTTATGTTCATTGCACTTAAGTCTAAATTCAGAAAACCACCTGTCCTATATAAATCAGAGTAGTAAGGGGGGGAAAAATCACAACCAGTGTGATTGGATTTGGAAAAAAAAAAGAATGATGGCAGGTCAGATTGACAAGGACTGGAAAACTTCTCTCTGCCTTCAAATCTGGTTACTTGTGGAAGGGTCAACCAGGACAGTCATTCAAGAGCTAAACAATATCTCTGCTCTTGAGGTTGCAGTGGCAGGTGTTTGCCTTGAAAGAAAGGAAAGCAGGCCAGCAAGCTTTCTTCTCTGTCTCAGGGAAAGCTTCACAGAAAGCTTGGGCTGCTCTTCGTAGAGACAGCTTCGCCCTACCCTTGGGATTGTCTGACAGAGATACCAGGATAACCTTCCTGAATTGTTTCACCCACCTTGTTGAACTAGCCACATCAGCTAAGCTGTGCAGCAACCTAGGATCTCACCAAGTGTATTTAGCTTTCCGCTTGACAGATCTGAAATGGCCATGGAGGTTTTGGTCTTCCCTGTCTCTCGAGCTTTGTCTGATTCCCTTCTGATTATCATCAGTCTTTCAAACTAATTAAAAATTTGCTCCTTACCTTGTAAGAAAAAAAAATCAAAGCAATATTTCTATCATTAAAATATTGGGGGAATTTGAGTAATTGTTTTATAGCCTTTGCATTACAAGTAGCAAATATGCCAAGATTGATTTAGTGTTAATCAGTCAAAAGAAAGGAGGGGTAGGAAGAGTGGGAGAATAGGAACAAAAAAGAGCGAAGCTGCAACCTTAACATACGACAAAATATATTCCTTTGGGGAATCCTGTGAAATTGCCTGGGTTTGATGCTGCACAATGCAGCTGCCACATTATTGATTGAAGTTTAATTATATCCTGCCAATTGTTTTAATTTGCACCTGCATATGAATGATTTTTGAACATACTGAAGAAAGACCAGGATAATAATTCTGGAAAGAATTTGATAGTATTACTAAAATCAAGGGTAGAAGGATCCTTGTATTACTGTGGTTTAATGTCACAGTAATCCCTCTAGCCTCAAACTACTTCAAAAATATGTATTTCTATCACTATTACAGCAGATTAAAACTTTATGGACAGAATATATATTAGTTTCATGTTAAGTACATTTTACTTTTTGATTATAAGCTGTATTACATTGGTTATTTATTTAAAATATTTGTGTACACTACTAGTTTTCTTTGAAATTAAAATTACAAATATAAATAAAAATGTATATGATAAAAACATGCAAAGAATAAAATAGAGCTAGCTAATGGCTGACTCTTACAGAAGAAAGGAAATTTTTGAAAACAAAAATATATTTTTATTTTTTTTTAAAGCTAAGTAATGATAACACAATTATACATTTCCATAGGAAGAGAATTTCCAAAACATATATTCTGGCAAAAAATCTATTGTTTTATGTATTTGATGTATATGTATATATGTATTACAGTAACAATATAGTAAGTAGTAAGAAACAAGTTAATACATATAATCTTGTAGATAGAGCAGAAACATGTATTTCACATTTGGGGTAAAGAGAATAATAAATATATACATTAAATATGATAAAGAAACAATAGGACTGACACCAATGTATCAACCACTTTAAACAAATTATTTACTAAAATCAACCACTGAAAAAGTGTGAAGGAGTTTGGTAGCACCTTTTCCAACTAACAAATTTTATTAAAAGGTATGTGTTTTAATGAGCTACAATGAAGAAATCTGATTTCTTCTCAGCTGTGGGTCCATTGCTAAAGAATAGAAAGAAGGATTATTTCATCTTATCTTGGGAGGAGTCCAATTGGTTTAAGATGAAGTCCTTCAGGGATCTAGGACTCAGGATATGTAGGCAATATGGGCCCAGCTTTCTTCTGATACTGGCTGTCTTTGCACTACATGCTTCTGGTGGATACTATGTCAGCCAAATGCAGACACCCAGGAATTTCAGAGTTGGGAGGATGCCATTTAAACTGAGCCTCCCCTCCGTTTTTTTATCTAGAATTTGTCATTGGATACTTTGCCTCAGCTTTGATGTAGCTCTTACCCCAATTAGGAGATCACATATTGGTTCTTATTTTTTATTTCAAACTTCTAAGATGTCTGCTCCCAATTTGACAATGGTTGCTCTCAGTTTCATCAATTTAGTTACTTGAGGATAATGTGAAAAGCAATAAGGCAAGTGATATAAAAACTTGTCCTTTGCTTACTCATATTAATCAAATGTCACATCACATGTGCTTCTTCTCATTTAGCAAGTGTTTTTCCCATTCCTTCAGGTGCAAAATGCATAAAAGGGGTTATTATTGACCAAAAATAGTCATATACTGGTCTGAACTCAGTATATAATCACTTTTCTATACAAATAGAGCACAATAGTGGCTGGATCCATGTATCATGCCAATAACCTGTTGAAGAAGCCATTCAGCATGACCTTATTCTATATATAATATTAAGCCATTATGAGTAGGTTCACATATCATGTTAAGTAAAAATCAAATTATCCTGTGGATAGCAGGTAAACTATACTATAAATATTTTAAATAAATTAAATAAATTTATGCAAACAGGCCATAGGATCATTTTTCCCGTATGACAGTATGATAAAACATGGAAATACTATACATATCTACTCAAAAGCAGAAGAAATCTCTTAGTTATTTCATTTCTAGATACCAAATATTTCAGGGGCCCCTTGTTTCAAAAAATGAAGAAAAAGCAAAGGCAGTGAAAAACCACAAAATCTACCACTGTCAAGGTTGTAAAACTGGATCACAACGTGGCAATGGCAAAAGGAGAAGAGCTGCATTCTACTTTCTTACCATGCAAAAGATAGTTTCTTCTGACAGTGATTGAACAGAAGGAAAGGGAAGGAAGAAACCAGTTTTGCCGATGGAGTTGAGAGGCTGGCATTTGGAGAGGGTGGAAAAACTGGCTGGCAAACTGGGAGAAAAGTGGCAATCAGAACTTACACAGCTCACTCTAAGTTTGTGGCAGGCTTTATAAATTCAAGTTTATTTCTGATCCTAGTTTGGGTGAGTATTGCCAGAATACCAAATTAATATTGCAGTCCTCAAACTAACAGGTGAGATAACTCAATTTCACATAATCCCCTTGACAAACTAAGATTTATTCATTTCTAAAGAAGAAAAAGCATCTCAAATTAATAACAAGCATTTTAAATATATGTATAGAACATTCAGGCCTCCTTGCTTTAAACTGTTGTTGTCTTACTGAACTGTAAGTAAAATGTGTGATGTATCTTGCAGCAATTATAGTTTTTAATTAGAAAGAGTGTGGTATGTATCAAAGATAATTTCACAGTTATGAGTTATATCAAAATTCTAGAGAAGAGGCAGAATGTGTGTATGTGTGTATGCATGTGTATGTATCTATGTGTGTGTGTATAATATTATATACATATATAACCATATATATATATGCTTTTACAAAGTACTTGGTTCATTATCTTGATAAAGAACAATCCAGTGTAAGATTTGCAATCTTGTATAATAATAATTATTATTTTATCCTGCCTACACAGACCAAAACAAGTGAGACTGGAATCAAACACAAGTCCATCTCATTTTTCCCACTTCCTTTTTACTCTCTTAAAGGAAATTGTTAATTGTTTCCTGTATTTGTTATTTCAAGATTCTGGCAAAAGCTTCCAGTCTGAAACTCAGTAATGTTCCAGGATGATGGTGATTTTTTAAAAAAGTTTCCCCTTTAGCATTCAGAAATGACTTGCATTTGGCATGAAAAATAATTTTGATAAGTTAACTTAAAATTGATCCAATCTTCTTGTGGTGCCATTTAGGCTATCAGCCTCAAATATCAATTAAATCCAATTTCTTACTCTTTTCCTGCTTAGTAGATAGGCAGAACATATGGTTTTTCTACTTTTTTTTTACATTTGTAAGATGTTCTTGCGGTCTCCTCTCACATTAGCAATTTTTAAAAATAAAACATTGTGTTTCAATGTATAAAATGCTAAACTCTTAAATTCTTTATAGTCTTCTTCTCCATTGAAGTACTTCAAGTATGTCAGCATCTTTCATGAACTTGGTATGAATCAGATTTACTCAAAAATAATTATAAGCTAAAAAATAATGACTCCACTGTATAAAAGAAAATTACTGGCTAAATATGATTTCAAAAAAACCTTCTATTTTCTGTCCTTTGCATTCCCATTCCCCATCCTGATTCCATGTTATAACTGAGGGGCCATTAACTCTAATGACTAGCTTTGGGTTGTACAAAGCACAGCGATAGAATGAAAGCTAGAAAAGCTCTGTTGCAGAAGATAATATCAGAATT
Source organism: Candoia aspera (assembly GCF_035149785.1). NCBI lineage: Eukaryota > Metazoa > Chordata > Lepidosauria > Squamata > Candoiidae > Candoia > Candoia aspera. The sequence continues at coordinate 86,859,229 of NC_086153.1, read as the reverse complement.
GGAGCTAATATCAGGGTAAGAGAAAAGTAAGAATATATAAAGAAAAGGCTGAAGGAGGATATGATATAGCACTCTTCAAATGCTGAAAGGATGTCACAAAGAAGAATCTCCAGAGTGTAGAACATAATATAATGGATTTAGATTATAGGAGAAGCAATTCCAATTGAGTGTTAGGGAAAAAGGTCCTAACAATCAGAGCAGTTCAACTGTGAAACAAATTACACAGCGAGGACATAGGGCCCCTTGACTAGATGTGTTCAAGTTCAGGCTGGACAGCTACATATCAAAGATGTTTTAATTTGAATTCCTGAACTGATTGGGAGTTTAGACTTTATGGCCTAAATTGTCCCTTCCTAACTGATGATTTTGTATCCTTATTGCCCCCAAATTCCTGCATATGATAGCATTTTAGCTTGATTGCCTCTTTTAGCAACTCTTGCTTGATCTGCTGAAAGGCCTACTTAGACTTATATAATCATTGCTGAGCTCTTGAACCCCAGCCAAGATTCATTCAGTACTGTGCTCAGCTCTCCAATATAAATCATAATATTGGTTTAATTTAACTATACGTCTTGTTTTCAACTGCATTTTAATTATTATTCTACATGAGCTAATGAACTCCATATTACAATTTGATTTCTTATTTCCCCAGAGAAAAAAATTAAACTCGCTTGTTAATTTCACCAAATGAAATTATTTGACTTTTCTTATGGGTCCTAATAAAATGCTTTTACACTTGTGAAATGATGGTTTTGTGTGTGGTTATCAAATACATTCACCAACCAACACTTATTTGAAAAACAAAAGGTTATTAACAGATCTGCATCAAAACATGACCCAGTAACACTTTTAAGATTGCCTCTTAAAACTCTTCAGTAACTGTGGTTAATGCAAGAGGTAACCTACCAGATTAGTGTGGATTTTATGCATTTCTGTTATACTGCATAATCTGGGTCATGGTCCATTCTAGGTCCAAGTCAGGATGCTGTTTTTAGGGCAGGAACTTGAAAGACCCTTGACTTTATGTAAGTTGGTTTCTCCACTACCTTAGATAAAACGAGTGGATATCAGAATAAGGAATATCGATGCTGCCGTTATGGAATATTCTCTCTTCCAGTGAAATTTTCTTAGTATAATCCCCACTTCATTGGAAACTTTCAGGCTTGCCTACTAAGAGTCCATGAAATATTATAGATTTCCACACCATTTAAGCAAGAAAAGGTTCTATCTTTCTGAGCACCTTAGTGGCCTGAAGGTTCTTCTTTGTGGTCTATGTGCATTGCGCACGAGTGGCAGACCTGCACAAGCCTCTGATTGGAATCTTCTAGAACCTAGGCAGATTTTTCAGCAGGAAGCACAATGACTATCCTTTGAGAGATACTCCTTGGGAAACAGACACCACAAGAACTACTTGTGGAATTCTACTTTATTGTTATAGGATATAATAACAGACTCTTGAAAGCCTGACAGAGATTACCTCTTCCCCCTGTTATATTAACATGAATCAAGATGTGGCAATCTTGATTTTTTTCCTCACCTCTTCCTTATCTAGGCTAAGGCAATGCTTATATAATGGTCATTGAATTCTTTCAAGGCCATCTCCATACTCCTCCAAACTCAAGCTCTTGAGCATAATTTGTGTATTTTTTCTTAGTTTTCTTTTGATAGCGACACTGGTAGGATTTTTCTCTACACATGTGTATGATGCTAAATTAATATTATGAAGATGTATTACTACTTCAGATTCTTTGATACAGATACATTTGGCTGTGACTATTTTTGGACTGATCCCTAAAAGCTAAGAAGGGTCATCCCAGTAGAAGGGGATGGCAAGCTAGTTCCGTTTTGCAGCCTCAAATGCTACAATGCTTTGCATGCTACAGACCCATGTAGTCACCAAGAGCTAAGTTTGACCTTGTTTTTATATTTGAAGAGCATATTACTTTAAATGCTTAGTGAAGAATGAAAAGTTAACTTCAGAAGAGAGATACATGTGAAATTATGCCAATCAGGTAGAAAGCAATGTTTGAATTCTGGTGGATTGTAGTACTGCTAAACAATATTAATTTTGAAGGTGGGTGGGATGAAAAAAGATGGTAGCAGATGTGATCTGTTTTGCGTTGTAAATGAAATTCCGAGAGCATCTAAACCAATTCCTTGGCTCTACTGAAGACAATTACTGATTGCAATCATATCCACCTAATCAAGCTGCTGCATGAACCATAGCTGAAAATCTTTTATGAATGTGGAATATTTCATTTGCCTTCTAAACTTTTTCACACATTCCCACACAGTGGTTTAGCAGAACAGGTTTGCTAATATGCTGCAATATCATTAAATGGAGCTTAGTAATTTGTAGAACAAGGTTACTAGAAATAGAACAAAGTTATAGAGATCTGAGAATAGCAGTTCTGCTTAGTTATTCTGTGCTTTTTTCTGATGTAAGAAATGAAAAAAAAAAATCTCTAACATTTGAGCTAGCTTAGGGAAACTCACAAATACATTCATAATTGACCTGTTCTGGAGAGAGTCACTCTACCTAAGGGATCAGTTCATAGCTTAGGAGTACTTTGAGATCCACCATTGCTATTAGAGGTACAAGTGACTTCTGGGACATGAAATGCCTTTTACCAAGTGAAGCTATTATGTTAGTTATGGCCTTCCTAGAGCAAAGAGAACCTATATACAGTTACGTATCTTGGTAACTTTGCAGTGTTTTCTACATGAAACTGCCTTGAAGTTGGTTGGAAACTTCAGTTGGTGCTCAATACTGCAAGGATAGTATTGACAGGCAGTATTAACATGTTCCTCCAGTTTTATAAAGTCTTCACTCGCTCCTACTAAATTTTGGGTATCAATTCAATCATTTTCTTCACTTCCCTGATCATAATTCATCTGAAACAATTTGCCTTAGCAAATTCTCCTCAGTACCATCCTTAGCTTAGTGGTCCAGATTGAGGTTGTTTGCCCTCATCTATAAAGTCTTCCAAATCTTGAAACCATAATAGCTTAAGAGGTGTATGCCATATTGGTATGCCAAGATTTGGAGATTGTGTTCCAGGTGAGCTCCCATGCTGAAGGGCAGGGAGAGGCTACCTGAAAATCTCCCTTTTTATTGGCAGCCTCCCAACTCTGTGGAATGCCTTCCCCAGTGACATTTGCCTGGCATTATAATTATTATCTTTTTGGTGCCAGACAAAAGTATTTCTATTCCCCCAGGTGCTAAAAAAAATTAATTACTAGGGCTCTGCTTTTAGTATTAGTGTATTAAAAGTAAATGCAAGATTTTTTAAAAACATGAATTGTGATTTTACCGAACTCTAGATGAAATTCAGTAAAGATTTGCATTGTAATATGCAAAGCCTATCAAAACAGAGAAATTGTATCTTTTCTAAAACAGGTTAAAATCATAATTCATTTTTTGCTTGCTTTCCATTATGGTTCTGAACAAACAGGGCAAAGGTGGGGATGCTAGCAGTTATTGTAAGACTGTATAGTGTTCATACTGTGTAATAGAAGCCAATTCAGTGTTAAGTACGAAAGGAGTACGGCAGGGCTGTATACTCTCACCCTACCTATTCAACTTGTATGCAGAACACATCATGCGACAAGCTGGCCTTGAGGAATCCAAGGCTGGAGTTAAAATCTCTGGAAGAAACATTAACAATCTCAGATATGCAGATGATACCACTTTGATGGCTGAAAGTGAAGAGGAACTGAGGAGCCTTATGATGAAGGTGAAAGAAGAAAGTGCAAAAGCTGGCTTGCAGCTAAATGTCAAAAAAACCAAGATTATGGCAACCAGCTTGATTGATAACTGGCAAATAGAGGGAGAAAATGTAGAAGCAGTGAAAGACTTTGTATCCCTAGGTGCAAAGATTACTGCAGATGCTGACTGCAGTCAGGAAATCAGAAGACGCTTAATCCTTGGGAGAAGAGCAATGACAAATCTCGATAAAATAGTTAAGAGCAGAGACATCACACTGACAACAAAGGTCCGCATAGTTAAAGCAATGGTGTTCCCTGTAGTAACATATGGCTGCGAGAGCTGGACCATAAGGAAGGCTGAGCGAAGGAAGATCGATGCTTTTGAACTGTGGTGTTGGAGGAAAATTCTGAGAGTGCCTTGGACTGCCAGAAGATCCAACCAGTCCATCCTCCAGGAAATAAAGCCAGACTGCTCACTTGAGGGAATGATATTAAAGGCAAAACTGAAATACTTTGGCCACATAATGAGAAGACAGAACACCCTGGAGAAGATGTTGATGCTAGGGAGAGTGGAAGGCAAAAGGAAGAGGGGCCGACCAAGGGCAAGGTGGATGGATGCTATTCTAGAGGTGACGGACTCGTCCCTGGGGGAGCTGGGGGTGTTGACGACCGACAGGAAGCTCTGGCGTGGGCTGATCCATGAAGTCACGAAGAGTCGGAAGCGACTAAACGAATAAACAACAACAAAGTGTTAAGAGTGATAGTATCCTAGCTAAATTTTTCTGACATGGAATATGTGCAATGCCATCTTGGAAGATGCTGGTGATTTTCCATTCATCATTGTTTTGTGGGGGGGGGGGGTGCAAAAGCAAACAGCACTGGGATTAATGGAAAACTTTAATTTTCATTCATGTGTATGAATACCTTGCCTTTCAAGCTCTAAAAAAATCCAGTAGAATATTTTTTTATAAGTATGAATGGACAAACTAGAAAATAATTTTATGGCACAGCATGATTTGAGAATTACTAGAAAAAGCTAAAGTTCATGCTGAACTATTAATTAGTACAAATATAGTCTTTTTCATTTAAGTACCAAAAGTTAAATTTTTGACAGCTGTGAAAGTCTTAATTCCCTCCAGTACCACCAACCTAATGGATGGTACTGAGGAAAATTTGCTAAGGCAAATTGTTTCAGATGAATTATGATCAGAGAAGTGAAGGAAATAAGGTAGTGGTCAGGACTGAAGTATTCATAGACAAATAGATGATCCCAGATTTTGTCAGTTAGATAGGCTTCAAACTTAGAATTCAGCTTGGAGAAAGGAGGTCATTTTTTTTAAGTTGGGGAAAAAAATTAGCTTAGCATGATATAAATCAAACTGAAGAGAATGTAAACATTATTGATTGTAAATATTTACCCAAACTCTAGATGAAGGGTCTGTAATCCTCCAGATGTTACAAACTACAGTTCCAGCATTAGTAAGAATAAGGTATTGGGGGTGTTGCTCACATCTGGAGTTTGCCTAATCTGCTTTAGACTAAGAATTGGATAACCATCTATATCACACATGTCGAGTCATCACCAGACAGTCATTAGCTCCCAAGTGTATATGCATCCTCCGGCAAAACAGATTTTCTTTTATATAATACGTGAATGATGCTCAGTATTACAAACAAAGATTTGTTTTGAATGTGTGTGCCTTGTGTCCTAAATCTTTTGTTCTTCCTGTTACAGTTTGTGAAACTGAAACTGAAGATTTTAAAGTTTTGTTTAGTTTGTAGCGCTTTAGTAACTGAAATTACTGCCCTAATTTCACTTTGATCCTTTTTTCTTCACTTAATCAGAATGATTTCAGCCTTTTCATGTAGTTCTTGATTCCTAGAGGTGAAATACTAATAAGTAGCTCAATAAGTAATCAGGTAGAGTCTCCTAGTAGAATTTTGAGAGCTGCTAATTGTGATTGTATTCCCTTATCATAATTTTTACAATTATATTGTGTGCAGAGTTTTAGATTGTAAGTACATAGAATTTGCAATAAAAGGTGCTAAATGCTACAATAACAATGAGAATTTCTGCAGAAGAATTTATAGTTAACAGTGCAGTTATTGGAACAAGTTAGCCTGTCTGTCCACCTAGGTATTATCCAAAGTCATAATTTGAGCAAATCATCTGCTACATTTCAATTCTGGGATTCAGCAACTTTTAGTTATCCTACTTTAATGGAAATCCTCACTTTATAATGAGCTAAGTAGTCTAAATGTTGCCTGGAAGTAGCATTAAATGTAACAAATGTTTTAAACAACTTCCAAGAGAAGATTGGAAGGCTGTAATAAATTGCTACTGATTAATTACTCACAATTATTAGTGCATTCATCATGTGATTAACCAATGGAATTCAGGATAAGCAGGATGTTACAATTGCCATTGTAGCTTTGAGAAATAATTGAACAGTAAATGGGTTTGTTGGTGAGTGGAAGTTTTGGAATCCGAAAGGGCATTCTCCTTGCTATCATTCACTGCCAGATGAGAGGCTTTGCTGTAGAGCCTAAATACTATTGGGATACCTTGGTTTCAAAGCTCTTTTTAGAATGAAAATGGCTATTGTTGAATAGCAAAAGATAACCTAACTAGGCCATTACTCTTCAGTGCCCATGATAGTTATTTTCTGAATATATTTAAACTATTTTGTATATGTTTGCCAAGATACATATATTTATTCTGTGCCACAAGAGACAGACTCAAACACTTCACCCATATTTAATTAAAGAAAAATAAGCATGTATTTTAAGAAATTGCTAAGTGTTACTGAAATAGAGCCAGTTTGGTGTAGTAGTTAAGGTGTCAGGCTAGAAACGGCAAGACCATGAGTTCTAGTCCTGCCTTAGGCACAAAGCCAGCTGGCTGACTTTAGGCCAGTCGCTCTCCCTCAGCCCTAGGAAAGAGGCAATGGAAAACCACTTCTGAAAAACCTTTCCAAGAAATCTGCAGGGACTTGTCCAGGCTGTCTCTAAGAATTGGACACAACTGAATGGATTAAAAAAAACATGAAATAGAAGTCATCATTCACCTTAGATTCACTAATAGTTTCAAGCTGATTTTGAATGGAAGAACTAGATATAAGTTAAATTACTTTTAAGTTGACAATGATAAATATTCAATTACTGCTTTGTTAATTAGCAGGTTATGTATAATTTCCATAGATTGTCCACTGATCTACTTCCTGTTTTGTACCTCCTGAAGTGACTGCTGGAATAGCATGTAAACTAATAACCTCTTTCAATAATCAGATTATTTTGGGGAAAAAATAGAATATCAGTTGTATGTATGTGTGTATTTATGAAATTTGTCTGCTACTTGAAAGCTAACAGACTCAAAGCATCTTACAGAATCTACCATACAAGCTCAGTACAAAATCAGTGTTAACATTAATTAAATAATACAATCCATAATCTAGTTCTCCAAAGTAGAATGAATACACAGAAATGCACTCCAATTTGGAGAACTAGAATATGGATTGTATTATTTAATTAAGTTCTACAGATACACACACTTACAGTTACTGTACTACAGATAACTAGAGGGGCTTAGACCAGCTTTTCCTAACCAACATTTCTCCAGAAGTATAGCATCAACTCTCATAATTCCCACATAGCATAACTGACAGGGGTAGAGAACTATGGAAGTTGAATACAACAAATCTGGAGGCCACCAGTTGTCACTTATCCTCTCCTTTTTTAGAAGGACCCTGTATGAGGACACAATCTTTTCACAACATGCCATGGGAGTTACACACTTGTTTTAGGAGCAACTCCAAACCAATCTCAAATGCGCCAAATTGCTTATGTGAGTAATTTCTGAGCACTGTGTCTTACTGGGCATTTATTGGTATGAATATGAAAAGAATGAAAGTTGCTATTTTGTGTATTAGCAGATACCAGTAAAATGAATAGAAATACCTTGGTGGAGTCTCTTTGGTATATATGCTCAGTACTTCTTTTGCCTTGTTTTAGTAATTGATCCTCCTTTCATCTGAGCTACAGTTATTGCACACTTTACCTTCAGAAGGGGATGCAGAGCTCTAGGCTTTCACTGACATTAGAATCTAATGCTAATGAAAGCCTACTGAGTTTCAATCTCTTTTATTGTCAGAGGTGTTGCCAGGATGGCTAACATTAATAAAACAAAACTGCTAGAATCAGGACATGGTATAAATCTATTATCCTCTCTTGAACGCTTGATTATGAACAGAAAGAAACATTAATGAAAAGTTTAATGGGCTGAGTCAAAGATTATTGATAGATGCTCTGCTTAATGAATTAAAATCTTCTTTTAGGCCTCCCAGTTAATAGTAGTATAGCATATCAGAATCAAATATACCAGGATAGTCTTCAGATGCTTATGAAAAGGTATAGTTTTAAATCTTCTTGGCACCCTAAAACAGGGGTGCAAAAATATGGACTTCCATTCCTTTTATGGCCTCTAGAGCCCACCAGGAAGGAGTGGGACACAATTTATGCCTTTTTGGAAATTGAATGTTTTGGGAGGCGGTGAGTATGAGGACACAATGGCATCAAAAGCGCTACAGAGGTTTAAGGAATCCTTTTTTCCCTTCAAACCCCCCAATTCCTTTCCCTAAATCATTCCAGATCCCATTTAGGTTTGGAATGCTATTCAAAGACTGATGTAATCCCAGAAGCTCACAAATTGTGCACCCCAGCCCTAAAGAAAATTATAAGTAAAACTATGGTATTATTATTTTTTAATCCATTCTGTTCTCAGAGATCTTAGATGAGTAACTCAAAACCAGATAGAATTCATGTTTGCAGCGTTGTCTGTTACAGTTAACTTTCAGTTCAACCTACCGCTTTGGGTTGTTGTTGTGAGGAAAAATAGGAACGCCTTGAGCTCCTGAATGACAGGCATTATATAACTCTAATCTAATCTAATCTAATCTAATCTAATCTGTCAGTCAATTAACACTAAAGCATACCTCTGTTTGGAAAGTGCAATTTTCTTTCAACCACCCTGACTCTCAATCCAACCCCTTCCTATTTGGAACCCATCCCACCTAACCTAATTGCTATCTTTTTTCTCTCTGGCTTCCATATTTATCTTAATAAAACTTATTTTGTTTTTGTTTTGAACTTTTGATATATTGAGCATAAATATACTTCATTAACACAGATGTTATGCCTTTTTTTAAAACAATCTAGACACACATACTCACACACCACAGATTTTTCCTTCTAATTCCCAGCTGCCTATTTTAAAATGAAGACGTGGTAGGTAAAAGTGAGGTGAATGATAAAAGAACCACTTTCACTCATCAGAAAGCCTGCTCTGTGACCCAGAGAAGCTGTGGCAAATTTTCAGAAAGATTTTTACATCATATTCAATATTTCTATCTTGTGCAGAACTAAACTCATCATCCATGTTCTCCTTACTGTAAATTTTTTCCAATGTGATTTAGCTGGGCAACACTTAATTAAACTCCATTTCCTCTCTTTACGCTTCAGGTGTTATTATTTAGCTCTCTTCAAGGTGTAATTTGTGTGCCATGTATTGAAACTGTGAATGTAATAATTTCAACCACGTGCCATTGGATTTTAGCTGTAAGGTGATGTATTGACATGTTTTATGAACAGGTTTCCCCTCCTCGCCCCCTGCCCCAAACTGCAAAGCACCTTGTTTAGCTAGTGAACAGCAGAGACAATTAATAAAAATATTATTTTACACAGCAAGGCTACTCCAACTATCTAACTATAGCTAGCTTTAAAATAAAGCTACTCTATTAAAAACAGTTGTTCCCAAGCAGATTGTTTTGATCAATCTTGAAATATATTTCATGATTAACCTGGAATTCTTTAGTGCATATTTCCAATAATATTAATAATGGATGAATTTAAAGTATATCATTGTCTTAAAATTCGTTAGACCCTCTATGGCATCTGATCATTGGTTAAGTAAATTGTGAAAATATGAGGTTTATGTAACTTGTAAACATGGACAACTCAACCTATTCATTTTTCCTTGATATATTTGCTTTGTGATTCAATTCTCATTCATTTTCCCTCAATGTACTTCTCTCATACTGGTCACTTACATTTGCATTAGGTCCATTATTCATTCAGGACCCATACGTTCTTGGTTCTTGATTCCTCTTTTACCACACACACTTCTTAAGTACACCATTCTCACTGCATTTAACTCTCTATTTCCCCTGAGATACCCAAGGTGGACAGAAGCATGATTTTCTGCATAGGAATTTAGTGTTGAAGTTGAGTTTTGTATGTGCCTCTATATCTTCAACCCAAGGAGGAAATTATCCTCTGAAATTGTGGAGTAATCCTGAAACAAGCTGCATGTTTTGTGTGTATTAGATGCTTAATGTCATTGGTGACTTCAACGGAGGATGGTGGGCAAAACAGAGGACTGGCAAAACTGTTTTCTAATCTCTGTTAACAAAACTGTGTTTATTTACATCTTGCAAATCAATTAATATACTATCAGGTTGATATTATTTGTTAAAATATTTCTGGATTGCTTTTCAGATAATAGACTGTCAAAGCAGTACATTATATGAAATAATTTTAAATAGTTACAAACTGGAAAAGAATGTTGAATACGTTAAAAAAAAAACCCAAAAGACATAACCGTCTCATTCTAGCAATCATAAGAAAGCAAAATAAAGAAATATCGCTGCACATCAGAATGTGAATTATGCATGAAGCCATGAGATTACATTGCAGAGTGCCCCAATGAAAGACATCCCACTTTGAGAGAGAATTCCCATATTGATAAAGAGGACAGAAACTGTTATATAAACGTTGCCTAGGTGCAAGCCAGCTTACTGTCTGAGAAGTAACAGGATACATCATCGCCTCTCTCCACTAAAACCACGAGATTAGATTTAGATATTAAATGCTTTGAATGACATTTATGTAAGGCTCACATTTGAGAGCAAAGGTACTGATCAGAATTATTGTGCTTTCACCTTAACGTTTTCTTAATAGACCTAAATAATCAAAGCCCATTAGCTTCCTTGGTTGTTTGTCACCAGTTTCCAGCTTGGTTTAGATAAAATATATTCACATCATGATAGGTATAAGTATCTAGCCAACCTTGGCTAATCCCAAAAATATTAAATTAAATGAGACCTGATTAGTATTTGCTTAGGAGACCACCAGAAATCTACAAGCTAGCTACAGGCTAGACTGGAAAGTTTTTTAAAAAAATAATTTCCATGTTGTTGCCTGGAAAACTACGTGTAGTCACCAAGAGTTGAACTTAACTTGAAGGAATCTATATCTGTAATATATTCAAATATACTATCTATTCTTCCTGAATATTATTATCACTACTTTAGTTTTTGACTGAGAGTGTTAACATGCAGCAATAGCTGTGGATTTCATGCACAATGAGAAAGAGGATTTATTGTAGACTTGTCACGATACGCTATCAGGACTGGGTTGATGCTTTGCATGTTAATCTGTGATGAAGATGAACTGACTTTTTTCTGTTATTTTGTACTTTACGTACAATCCACACAGGAATTAGCATAGTTCTTTTTAAAAGACATGGTGTGAGGGCATGTGTGAAATTCAGTAGCTACTTATGTTCATGTGTGCATGCATAGAGATATATTCAAAATTAGCTATTGACCTACAGAGAGAGAGGGAGAGAGAGGAACACCACTAGTGAGTTTTCACAATTCTGTTTTGATTGTGTTAGCTAGAAAATAACAAAAATATATATATTCTGCGTTCTGTGAGCATTTGGATAGTATATCCTGAACAGTAAATCTTTACCTTCTAGCCAGAGGGAAAACACATTGTTTATTTTAGTAGTACAACCCAGCTGCTATGTAGTTTACCTTATACTGTTTAATTGACTTCCCTGAATACGCCAAGCCCTTCAGAATAAAATCTGTTATTTTTTTCTCCCCAGCATCACCATTTTTGTCTTGCCACTTAATACTTACTAGTTTTTTTTTCTACTGATATGGACAGATTTCTAGAACTAATGCAGAAAAAGCTGCCCAGAGAAATGCAAAAATAGAAGCAAAAAAATTTTAATCCAACAAAATGACACAAAGCAAATGTAAGTTGTAAAACTTTTTAGATGTTTAAAGAGGAAAAAAAACACCAGGGAAGCGAATGAAAAAGTCCACCCAACCTACTGACTCTCCCATGGAAAAGAAAGATTTGGGGCCTAGGACTTTGTGAAGACATGTTCTGGCCACTGAACCTAATGTTTTAGTTGGAAAACCAACATTAGATTATAAATAATTCTAAAATTTTTATTCTGCTATTTGTCTGGTCTGCAAATAGCTTTCAATATCTAAGTTTGATATATTTCCCAGTTTCCATTATGTATAAGTAATCCTAAGAATGAAGGAATTTCGTGTTCCATAGTCAGTCTGAACCAAGTCTTGAATGTACAATATACATGTTTATATATTCAAGATTCGCAAAGATAATCATAAATACCAAGCTAGACATGGACAGTGATGGAGAGAGGTGCTTCAGTTGCTAGCTAGATGAGCTATAATCCCCTGATTATCTGCTTTCATTTTAAAAAGGAAATAATCTCTAGACACTTTAGAAGCCAGGTATAAAGCAAAATGTGTAGTCAGTTTTCAAAAACATAAAATCAAAACAAAATCAAAAACATAAAAATAGAAGAAGATGACATCATGGTATCATTCGACGTTACAGCTCTCTTCACATCCATAGACCTGGCACTAGCAAAAGAATCTATGGCTGCAGTTCTGCGCAATACACCTGACCTAGCCAAATACACCAAAATAGAAATACCCAGGATAATGGACCTCATCAACCTCTGCCTTACAACCTACTTTCAGTTTGATGGAGAAATATACCAACAGATCAAAGGAACACCCATGAGATCACCGATTTCAGGACTTATAGCAGAGATCGTAATGCAGCATCTGGAAAGGATAGCACTCCCACACACGCAACCCAAAGTATGGATCTGGTATATAGATGACACTTTTGTCATAATGCAAAAGAAACAACTGGAAGAATCCCACAAAACCATCAATAACATATTTAATGGAATAAAATTCACAAGGGAGGAAGAAAACAACAACTCACTACCATTCCTGGACATCCTCATCTGTAGAGGAAATGATGGTAAGTTAGAAACACAAGTCTACAGGAAAGCTACCCACACCAACCAAGTGCTCCACTACCAAAGTAACAATCCAACCTCTCACAAGAGAAGCTGTGTAAGAACATTATTCAGACAAGCACTTACACAGTGCAGCAACCCAGAACACCAGAAAAAAGAAAAAGAACATCTGCACAGCATCTTCCAACAAAATGGATACCTGCTCAACTTTATCAAAAAGTGCCTCACCATCCAACCCACTACAACCCAACCAATGGAAACTATGAAAAGGATAACACTGCCATACATCAGAAACATCTCAGAAACCACCAACAGACTGTTTCAACCACACGGCATCCCTGTAGCACATAAACCAACTAAAACCCTTCAATACATCTTAAGTAACCCAAAAGACCCAGTAGCCCAAGAAGAAAAAACAGGTGTTATCTACAACATACAGTATAAGGACTGGAACAGCCACTATGTAGGACAGACAGGCAGAAGACTAGCAGAGAGCATCCACGAACACCAGCTAGCAGTCAGAAGACACGATGAGAACTCCTTAATCTCACAACACATGGACAGACTCAACCATAGTTTCAACTGGGAAACTGTGAGCATCCTAAACCAAGCCAAATCCAAAAATGCCAGAGAATTCCTGGAAGCCTGGCACTCAGACAAAGCAGCCATCAACAGCCACATAGAGGTAAACAACATTTACATACCATTCAAAAGAGACAATAGAAAAGCCAAAAAACCAGTATACTCCCTTGCCAGCAATCAACATCCAGATATACAAAAATCAACACTAGGATTAATACCAGATGAACCATCAAACAGCACAATACACCCAAATCAAGGAACTATGAACTCGGGCAATCAACCAAGCAGCAAACAACAGCCCAATCAAAGAACTCCCAAGGAGAGAACAACACCCCTACCAACACAAGCAGGGCAAGCCACAGTATATAAACGGAGAGCAACTCCCTCTTTGCACTGAAGCTGTTGCCTAGTCTGGCAATGAAACGTCTGCAAGAAAACAACAAGGCTCAGAGAGCACCAAGGATTCCACAGTTCAACCCTGAGCTACAAATATTTGCTTTGATTGGTACTTATAACTGCTGTAAAGAAGATTGGAAGCCACTTCTTTATATCTTTTTTCTTTCTTTTCTATTTTTCTGCTATTCTTTTTCTGTTTGTACCTTTAGTGTTTTCTTTCATTTTTTTCCTTTTTCTCTTTTCCTTTTTGCTCTATTTTAGTTTTTTTAGTCTTATTCTTGTGCTTAAAATTTTCAGTACAATTATATTTAAAGGAAAGTCCTTCTAGCAACAACTCTTAGCCATTTGGGGGATGCAATAGCCTGAGTACTTCAGAGACTGGGACTTCACGAAGCACATTTAGAATAGAGAAAGTGCTTTAGGAAATGCTTGGCCATAACCTTCTTCCAATTGTTTACTTTGCCTTCCCAGTCTAACCTTCAGATACTCCCTGGTAATTTCCTACCCAAATACTAGTCAGTTCCAGTCTTCTTTACCTTCCAAGCCCAGCAGACAGGGTTGGTCAAGTGATGCTGTTAGCAGGCCTCCTGAATAAGCATGCCCTTATTTCTAATCCTGACAAGTTGACAAGTAGGTGGCTTTTTCTCCAAAACTGTATCTGAGGCACCTGGGAATATGAAAACAAAAAGAGAAGTTCCATAAACCATAAATAAATTAAAATAGGGACAAAAAAACAATGCCCCCCACACCCCATCTGTAAAAACATATCTCTGTGGACACTCCAGCTTAAGTGTCAAACTCTTGTCTTCCTGAAGGCAACAGAGAGTGAAGTAGCCTGATCACCCAACAGAGAGTTCCAAAACCCAAGAACAGCTTCTGAGAAGGTCTTTCTTGTGCTACTAACTGAAGTAGCTAGACAGAGAAAAGAGTTTTTCTCTATGGTCTTAAAGGTCAGATGGTCTTTCAGATATGCACCTCTATAAGCCACACAGGCTTTGTGGATGTTAACCAGCTTGTTGAATCTTGAGAAAAAAATGAAACTTTTAGTTTTTAACAAGGAAATTGCATGTTCTTCTTAATCAGGCCATTTAATAGTATGGATGCAGTATTCTGGCCCTTCTGATGTTTCCCAAAATATGTGTCATGAGTAATGATGGCGAGCAGGAAGGGGCTCCCATCCAGGGTGGAAAACGCATGCGTAGTACTGAGGAATTAAGCAGCCATTCAAAGAGACACAGATCAGGCCCGCCTTAGCTTTTGGGGTTTATATGTCTGGGTTTTTCCCACGCTACTTCAGTTTGTTAGGATTCTGTTATTGTAGCAGTAATAAACACTAGAGACCTACTCCTCGTCTCAGTGTGATTCTCACTGTTAGGACAATATGGAACATAACACAGCCCTATACAAAACACATTATGATAGTTCAAGTAGAACTAGGTATCACCATGTCTAGGTCTGGCTCCTGTAGGAACGGATACAATCAGAGATCAGACCTGTCATTCGTCACTGATCTGTTTGGTCACCAGGTGTCATGAGTACTGATGGCGAGCAGGAGGGGGCCTCTATCCAGGGGGGAAAACGCATGCGTAGTACTGAGGAATTAAGCAGCCATTCAAAGAGACACAGATCAGACCCACCTTAACTTTTGGGGTTTATCTGTCTGGGTTTTCCCACGCTTCAGTTTGTTAGGATTTTCTGTCTTATGTAGTAGTAATAAACACTAGAGACCTACTCCTCATCTCAGTGTCATTCCTGACTGTTAGGACACCAGGCCTGTCGAGTTGTATAGACCTGACTGTGATGAACTTGTAATATCCTGATATTCTCAGCGTATAACCTGGGCTCTTAGACTACAAAGGACATGCAGCAGAAATGGGGGGGAGGGGGAATCCAGCATCCAATGTAGCTTGTTCCTGTTTTTTGATCTGCATTTTTACTGCCCAGGAACATCTATCTCTGTGTCATATAGATAAAGCATCAAGTTATTTCTATCATCCAGTCCTCTACACTGTTTTAGAACTTAAATAATGTCCTTGGATTTCAATCTTGATTGAGGGGTTTAATCGCACATAGAAAGTTATTTTTGGATCTCAGATTTTGCCACTGAAAATTCTAAAAGTCAGGGCTATTTATTTGCCTTTGTTAAGTCTTAATGCAACCATTTCCAGCTTTATTTTGCCTAAGAACAGGTAAATTTTCATTTTTGAAAAAATTTGCCATTTTGCCATTAAATGTTGGCAGTGCAATCTGGGTTGCTTTGGGTAGTCTGCGCACAGTCCATAGTTTTCCTGTGTCTGCTCTGCAGAATACTCATCAAAATGTCCATGATGAAAGGAAGGACTGTAGCTCAGTAGTAGAGACTCTGTTGCACAGAAGGGATTCCAACTATATGCCTGGTCTTTCTGGATAAGCCTGGGAAAGGTTCTAATCTGCAGCCCTGGAGAAAGCTGCCCATCAGTGTAGCACAAGAAGAACTGAGCTAGATGGACCAGTAGGTTGGGTATGAAGCCACTTCCCATCATATTCTTATTTTAGAACATGAAGATCCTTTTCCTAACAATATGAAACTGTCAAACTTATAAAAAAGGTAGTGTTCCTAAAAATATCTGATCCATTCCATAAAACTGCTGTACTTGTTTCTGTGACAAAACATGACAGTAACCCACACATTGAAGAAAAATGGTTGTGGGGCTAGAGTGTAGCATGCTGCAGGCACAAATTAAAAACAGATCCTACACTGCAGCTTTGCCTTCATCCAGGAAAAATTCCTTTAGGCATGTGCACACACAGAGACAAGCATACTCAGAATACCTATCTGTTTTTGCCTGAATCCCTAATTTTTCCACAGCTTCTTTTTTTGCTTCAGTCATTATTTCCTCCAAGTTTTGTGTCTCAGGCTGAGTATCACAAGCACATGGTTTAACTTTGTAGGTGTGGAGAGTTTATCTGTTCATTATGTAACAAGCGGGACTGTCATTTCTGAGAAGGGGTGAATAGTAGATAGGAATTACCATTTTAAAGCAGTCAGGCACGAAGTAATCCATAACATTCTCTGTACTGCATATGCACACTTTACCAACTCTTCAATTTCTAATCTGCAATCACTGAGTATTGTTGCACCACTTTTCAGCTAAAATTGCCTTTTGAAATGCCATGCAATTAAAATGCAAACAAAAGCACAATTAAAATACCAGTATGTATGACAGTCTTTTTCCTTCTGGGATTGAGTGGCCTACTTAAGTCCCAGACCCTTTTCTCCAGAGAGAAGTTGGTATTTGGTTTTTACCTTATTCAGTCCAACCTTCCAGAAATGATAATTATGCACCACAGCAATAATGCTATTGATGCCCAGCTTACAGACAATTCCCTAACCTAGAGCAGTTACTTATCAGCAATAACACACCATGTAGCAGAGACACAAACTTAGGGACCAGATCAATGTGCCAGTTGTGTTGCCTCTGTGTGGCAACAGCACTAGAAGCTTTAATAATTGTCTCATGTGATAAATGCTACGATCTGCCAGAAATACCTTCTGCATTCTACATAGAAAAAGCAAGTTAATTCCATTCCCTTCAAAAAAGCATTGAGACAAGTCTATATCAGAAATGGAAACAGATAAAGTAGAGCAGGGATTAACTCAGAATGAGGACATTTTACTCTAAAGATGGCTATCTCTGAAGGAATTTATAATAAAATATCAAATTGTTGAATTAGAGTTCATTGATTATATTCATTTGGACGTGGAATAAAATACTGTGTATATGACCCAGCCCATGTGAACCACTGCTTAGTAATTTCTCTTTCTCAGCAGTATGACTATAAACTGTCCATTTTATTTTCTGGCTATCATGTCTAGCAGAAGTGGCGTGATGACTTTTGATTGAATTATCCAGAGGGGAAATCTTTGGTTTATGGCAAATTTGTTTGTAGGCTCCTTCTCTGATTTAGTCCAACTAGATATGATCATCATACCAACTAAATAATAATCATGACATGGCTTCTTGATAATGATTCATTGCTGAATTCCACTGTAAAGTAAAAGTAAACTGACTACTGACAAAACATTTTTTATTTTTTTATTTTGTTTTGTTTGTGCCTTTGAGTCAGTGTTGACTCCTGGAAGCTGCCTAGACTAGTCCCTGAAGTTTTCTTGGCAAAATTTTGGAAGTGGTTTGCCCTTGCCTTCTTCCTAGGCTGAGAGACAGTGACTGGCCCAAGGTCACCCAGCTGGCCTTGTTACACTCCTGATTTCTGTCCCTGAACTGTCATGAGCATTTCTGCCTCTGTATTCCTAACATCCTGCTCTTTCCTTCACACAGAGACCTTTCTTCATAGAGACTATGAAGAATATCAACAATGTGATCCACAGGGTCCTGTGAAATGCCAAGCTTGATAGCAGTTTCCCTTTGATCCACCAATTGTGTTTAATCCATTAATCAACCTTTCTCTTGTGAAATTTGTTGGTTGCTGTCAAATGTCATCCCCTTTATTTCTGATCACAAATCAGTTCTTCCCAGTTCGCCATCTTTACATTTTTGGGCCCAGCAATACATAGTACTTACGTCAACACAGACATCACCATAACCAACGTGCATTTGGTGGTGAATTTCAATTTCATTTTCAATTGGAGGGACCCCTTCAGTAGTCAAAAATTCAATCTTGGCATGTTGCTTAAAGCACACTGATGAGTACTTCTATTTCATGAACAACAGCAACACAATTTTTTTCTCACAGCTACTTTCTACCAATTGAAGTGAAAGAATAGAAGCTAAATAACATGTCAGACCTTCTAGTACATCAGTATTGCCATTATAACATTGGAGGCTTTACTTTTCATTCAACTCTTATATTTTGTCAGTCGTGAGGTGATTAAATAAAAAACATTTCTTCAGTTCTGATTCTAACTTAAGTGAAAGAAACTGCAAAGTCACTACAGATCCTCATTCCCATCACATGTTACCTTATTCTTCTTGTGCTGATGGCTGCCATATGGAGACTAGAAGCCTCCACTTTTAAACCAATCAGAATTATTCACTGAGCCTCAGAACTGGTGTATGCATACTGTTGATAGCAGTTTTACTTCTTCAGGGAGTGATGTGTGCTGTATCAGGAGTTGTCAGTTGGTGGATGTGTATTTGCAACTCCCCCTGTGTTCCATGGTTACCAGGCTAAGTCATTTCCTACTGGAGGAGGAAAATGGGAGAAGGAAGCCAAAAGGGGGCATGCAATATATTATTGAATTAGTTGCTGCTATCAGTACAGACTAATGATGCCTTTTCAAATGCCAGTTGTGGGTACCTTGCCTGTTTCCAACATACTTCCCTCTCTCTTTATTTCTTTTTGCACTGTTGCAGATCATGTAGCTGTGATCTGTCACCACTTAGATATGATCTCACACTATGCTGCCTCTGTTGTCTGGCCACTTTATCATTGATCCAGGCATGTAGCTTGGACTCGGGAAGTTTTTGGTCATCATTTCTGGAATAACACAGTATCAGCAGGAACACTTGCTAGCAATGGTTTCTCTTCCTCCTTTGCTATGCTTGTGGTATAAACAGCTTACTTGCAAGGGACAGCTTGTATAGTTTTGAAAAAGATCCCCCTCCTTTGTCATCAACCCCACGTCATCAGTAATAGATACTTGAGTCTGAGATGGTCAAGCCATTAAACTGCCCTCCTTTTTCCTTGCACCACTGGAGCTACTATCCCCACAGCTGTAACTGACACTGAAAGGGTAGGAATGCTTCCTGCTTCTTCTTCCTCTTTGTCAAAAAATGATTTTTTTTAATCAGTGTGCTTCAGATATTGAGAACCATTTTGGGGGTAGTGGAAGCCAGAACATTGCCTCTGCTTTTAATGACCCAAAAGATATCACCATATTCTGGTTTCCTCATGAAGATAAGGTGGTGTGTGTGCACAAACTACATTCTGATTGGATTGCAGCTGTAGGGTACACCAGAACCAAAAAGTAATGAATTTGTTTGTCAGTGATCTCCCTGCCTCACCTATGAACTCATAGAGAACTGAATATGGATGAAATTAAACCTAACTCAATGGGTTGGCAAGACTAAACATGAAAGGAAAGGAAAGGAAAGGAAGGAAGGAAGGATTGGATTTATTTTTAAAAAGATTATTTTAGAAAATAAATAATTAGTGAAATACATGGGGAAGAGAACAGATGGGAAAGAGGAAGAAATAGTGTACAGAGAAGGAAGGGCCAGTTGTTAGCCCAGGTCAGCTACCAAATAAGGTTTACAAATTGGGTCACACAGCTAGTCACAACTGGGGACTGGGCAGCAGTGAGGCATCGCCTTGAATAATGAAAAGTAAAGATCTCTTTATTCAGGTTCTCTTAAAAATCTTGTGATTGGGATAACCAATATTGGTCTGATCACAAGTGTTACTCTTACTCAAGAATAGGCCAGTCAGTCACTGAACCCAATACCATGGCATTTTATTCAAATGATAAATTCCCCTCTACTGTTGCTACTCCTTGCAGATTTCTAGTGTGCTGAGAAACAGATCGTGACTAGAGCCTTATGAGGGCCCAAAATCATGAGGGAGAAGGTTGAGATCCAACTGCTATATCCCAGAAAAATGAAAATATGTTCCATGTTGTTCTGAGCTACATAAGATAAAACACAGGCTTTTGCTACTAATTGCATTGTCAAAAAAGTGGTAAAATATGCATCACAGTACAACCCCTGTCCTTCCTGACATCTGATGCAAGTGTGTAAGTCACAAGGGTTTGCATCATGATGTCACAATGCGTATTTTGTCACTCCCCCCACCATGTCTGTGGGTCCAGGGATTAGCAGTATCTGGTGTAAAACCCTCAACTGTTTAAACAATTCAGATCAAATTTATAAGCCTGACATTAACAAATTATACCTTAATCTGGAAGAGAATGCTTCTCCTTTCCTTGAGCCGTATGACTTTTTGAATGAATTTATAAACCACTTTAGTCAGTGCTGCGCTGGGCAGTGACAAAAGCAACAGCTGCAGCCAATGCAGTAAAGCAGGCCAGTGGGCAGGAGCAAAAAAGCTGAAACAAGATGTCCTATTATATCAGAATTTCCTTCTAATTGCTATTTCACCTCACTTTAATTTTATTTGAGCTTCCATTCAAGGTAACTTTACTAATATTTTTAAACAAAGAAGGTGATAATCGTAACATTAGATGAATGGTAATATTAAAAAACCTTGCAACTTTTGGTTGTGAAACTGCTGCATAATTTTTACTAATATTAGCAGTAACTTACAGCTATTAGAAGGTATATTTTGTAGTAGTCACAAAGCTGCACTTTAATCCCACATGATATCTTTAGCAGTAAGGCAAAATTGACTCTCACAAACTGTGGTCTCTGTAGTAATTTTAACTAAGGCTTCATACAGGAGCAGATTTGAGACTGCAGCATTTATTTGGAAGGAATTGAGGCCTCTGGTTATAATAATAAACTGTATAATCAAAAGATTTGCCTTAGGCAGTTACTGTATGGGTAGTCCTTGCTTAACAACCATGATTTTATTGTAAACCGCCCAGAGTCTCCTTTTCGGGAGAGATGGGCTATGATAGAAATTTGAAAAATAAATAAGTAAGTAAGTAAGTAAGTAATTGGGACCGACAACTCTGTGACTTGTGATTTTACTGCTTCTCCATTGACTCTGCTTGTCAGAAGCTGGCTGTGAAGTATGCGAATAGCAATTGTGGCTGCAGGACGCCGCAATGGCCACAAATGCCCACTGGTTGCAAAGCACCCAAATCTCAATCATATGACCTCAGGGATACTGTGATGATTGTAAGCGTGAAGGCTGGTCATAAAGTTACTTTTTTAGTGCCATTGTAACTTAAAATGGTCACTAAATAGGACAGTCATTAAGTGAGGAATACCTGTATAGATTTCAACTTTTCCTTAATAAAGTTCCTTGGGTAGTACAGTGCTGGTGCCTTTATATTTATGATGGGCCAGATTTTGAAAGATAATTTAACTCTCCTTAAAAAAACTAGATTTGGGGATAATTTATTTAATGCTATGAACACCGCACATATACACAAAACCAAGTCATTATATAGAAAATCTATCAACATTGTAGTGTCATTATAATTTATCACTCCCTGCTCAAACTCATTGTAATACCACAATTATTTTGATTTTAGTGATTGTAGGGGATATAGGCCAAGTTATGTCATTTTAGCTCAGAGAAACCTTGTGTATATGAACACCTGTTTTTATCAAACTTACTTTGAGATAAGTAGCCATGAGCTTTACCTGCACATACTTGAATGTAACTAATGAATGTGGCTGAAAAACTGGACTATTTACAATATGAAATTGCAGAACTGGCTCACTGAAGTAATAACTGCTTTAATACTTCATGTGTGCAAGTAAGGACTGTGGTGTTTAATCAATTAGTAACTAAATGCTACATCCTATAATTAGTCAGGAAGCAAGTATTATGAGGGAAATCATTGTGAAAGTAGCAGATGGCTAGAGCTATTTAAGAAGAGAAAGTCCGTTTTGTGAGTGAAAGAAGAGGACGTTTCCAAGATATAATATTAAAAAACAAAAATACATTTATTTCCCTTTAGAATTATTTTATATTCAGATTTTATCTCTGTTACATTAGGTGAAAGTCATAACCAAAATGCCCTTATTAGCATTTTGAATATCATGTAGTGATCAAATACAGTAAAGTTCACAGAACGCCTTCTCAGAAATGAGCTAAATATGATTGATTGGTTGATTGATTGATTGATTGATTGATCGATTGATTGATTGATTAAGTGCCATCAAATCAGTGTTGACTCTTAGCAATTACATAGATAGGATTTTCTCCATGATCATCTGTCCCTAACCTGATCTTCCAACAGTGCACCAATTGCCATTGTAACTGAGTCCATCCACCTTGCTGCTGGTTGTTGTCTTCTTCTCTTTCTTTCCACTTTTCCTAGCAATAGAACCTTCTCCAGAGAAATATAATTACTGTACAATGCCACTTACCTGCATTGTGATTTTTTAAAATAGTTTCATATTTCATTACGGTTACCATATTTGAGCTGCAAAAATCTGGATAATTACTAGATGGCAATAAATAAATAGAAAAGCTCCAACTTTTTGCTGCCATCTAGTGATCATCTGAAGTTGTTTTGTACCCCAAATATTGTATGTATGTTTTTCTAAGCGTATAAATGTTATGCAGTGTGTTTTGTTGCAATGCTATATTCTCCCAAGCATCTGACAGATTAATATGAGAGCCGTAAGTTATAGTCAGTTATATGAAGATGTTGCATCATTTACTTAAGCAGAAATAGTCTGCAAAATTTATGTCTTACTTATTAAAATTGTGACTATCTTAAATTAATTATTGGAAGAAACCAATTCATCAGCAGAAATTAATCATTGTCATGTCCCAGAGGAGCAACTGAAAGATGCTCTATAATGATTTTTTTTTGTTTTGAAAAGGGGAAAATATTGTTGTGGTTGCCTTAATAGAAAACAACGATCACAGAAATCTTAATTTAAAAGATATCTAGCAGTCATAAATCACATCAGCACTGTTCTATAAAGCAAATAAAGCTTCTTCATAACTATGTGGCAAAGGCAGGATGTATCATATTATATTAAGATATGAAGGTGCCAGCCAGTTTTATTTATTGATGCCTATAGTAGTCTTGTAATGTGTTTTCCATTAAAAAAAGAAAAGATTTACAACATTCTTTATTATAATATGGCCATTTATTTGAACTATATTTTTTGCTTTTACTGCCACTTAACTCCCTTTCATAAAGTCCATTGTTTTGGGGGATATGTATAGACCTTTGTAATACATTCATTTCTGGGGATAGTACCAAACTGCTTAATTCAGAATTTCAAAACTGCTTTGAAGTTTGGGAAAGACAGGTAAGACATTAGAAAAATATCATAAAAGAAACTCAATACAACCATGTATAAAAAGTCAGATCAAAAATGTTCTGTGGCACTAAAGTGAGTACCTAACAAGGCAAGCTTTGAAGTGGAACAACATACAGCCAACTAAACTTAATATCTTTAATTTTACTAAGGAAATCCAGAAACTACCTTGGGCTAAATTCCTGTGTAAACATAATTCCCTTCCCCCTAGAAGTTAACTAACCAGGAAGGAATTTGGTAGAGGCTTTTATCTCTGATTCTTCCCAGATCAGATATGGAAGAAGGCAGGACCCACTGTAGGTTAGGGAAAGAATTTTCCAGGACGTGGGTAAGAATGAATCACATGTAAACTTCTAAGAGCGGCACATAAGCAGGGTGTTGTAGTTTATTTTCCCGCTGAACCTACCCATTGTTTTTGGGTTTAATGGATCGAGTCCTTTTGCTCCAAGACTCTATGCGTTTCTCTTTGCTGTTACATGCTTTCTAATAAAGTAAGTATGAAGCATTTTCAGTGCCAATTTACATCTTGGAAGTTGTGATTTGGTCACACTCCTCAGATGCCTAGGACTCTACAAATTGACATATGATTTGCTGGCCTCGTGTTTTATTAGCAAAAGCAGGGAGGCTTTTCCTGTTTTTTATCCTTGCTCTGATATTCCTGATTGAGGGAAGGAAAAGAAGGTTACCAGGGAGTCCAATCACTACTGTATTCATCCTGAGCTGTCCTGGTTGGGTAGGACAGGTCTAATGATGGGCTGAGTGCGAGACCTTTATAGGTATTTAAATAAAGGTTTAGAAATATATATCACAGACACTTTAAGGGGTTTGTTTGATACATACTGTATGTCAGTGGCCTCAGATGGCAATATGTTTTTAGATACTTGCTTTGATATTTTTGTGTATTGTTTATAATGCTGATGTTAGCCACCCAGAGTCACATTTAGGTGGCCATATAAATTGAGTGAATGAGTGAATAAGGATAAACAGATGGGACCTGAATCCAGATAAGAGAGAGAGAATGGATAAGCAAATAGAATATTGGTTAAAAAAAAACCCTGGATATTCCACAACAGACTGCTTTTGCCTTTGGTTGATGGTATTTCTATTTGTTGGTGAAATCATATTAATGGCCTACAGTTACTTTTATATTTTACACCATAACTGTGCTAAGGTTGCCTGGTTTATCTGCTGTGTTATCTTGATAAGAAGTACTGTGCCACCTTTATCCATGATTTTGAAGAAAAATAAAACTGCAATGCCATTATACAACTATATACTGCATCAGCAACTGGCATACTGTTTACATTTCTGGTTGTTACATTTGAAAAAGAAAATAGCATAATGAAAAGTGCAGCAAAGGGCAATCAGTGGCTCAAACTCTTGTCCTAAGGGAAAAGGTTATAATATTTGGGACTCCTTAGCTTGAAAACAGGCACTTCTGCCATGTAAGGTCTGCCTTCTAATTATTTGACTGATTTATTTGTGATCGGAGAATGGGCTCTTCTCTTCCATGGTGAGATTCTTGGTGGCTTGCTTTTTTAAAAAATACACTGTACTATACACTTCACAGGCTGATATAGCTTCAGTTTGCAAGTCTTGTCTCCTTTGGGATAGTTGCTTGAGGGAAATAGATAGCTGTCATATTTTCCTTTTGAAACTGACTTGTTCAGTATGTGCATGCAATGTTTGTTTGTATCTTTATGGAGTTTTACTACAAAATCCACAATTTTCTTCTTTAGCAAAGTCACTTTATATATAGAGGAATAATAGAGTATTATTTCTTTTACTGGTATATCTGACAGGGACTTAGTATTTAATTATTTACTTGTGCCTTTGAGTCAGTCTCAACTCCTGGCAACTGCCTGGATGAGTCCCTGCAGTTTTCTTGGCAAGATTTTCGGAAGTAGTCTGCCATTGCCTTCCTAGGCCAAGAGAGGGACTGGCTCAGTCATCCCATTGGCTTCCTGCCTAAGGCAGGACTAGAACTTATGGTCTCCAAGGTTCTAGCCTGGTACCTTAAAGTACTGTACCAAACTGGCTCTAGTATTTAATACTATATTCCAAATGTAGATGGTAAGAAAACATTAACTATTAATGTAAGTACCAGAAATTCCTCCCTACTTAGGATGTGCTCCATTGATTTTAAAGTATATTCTATTGTACATAATGAAAAAGCACAATCACTTAAGTTGCCATCATGTATACATTCACATGGTGATAAGCTGCATCTAATTCAGTAAGGTTTTCTATAAATGGAAATACATAAAACCTCCATACACATATTTATCTTACAAAATCCTGAAAATTAATGTATAGTAAAGACGTAGAGCATGGAGTCCAGCAGGATACTTAGATAGGATTGCTCCTGACCAGCCTCTTCTGGGTGGTCCCTGAGTCCTTCAAGGAATTCTAGGAAATGAAGTGAGAAAAGATGCCTTGAAGGACACTGATTGAATTTAAGAAGCCCAGACATTGCTATGAGCTCAAGTTCAAGCCCACTCTTCAAGCCTATTGTTCAGTGGCAATGAGGCTACTTCTTTGCCCTTACTGCATCTATGGATTGTCAACCAGCTGTGCCCTTTAAGATTAGTTGCTCTCTTCTTGAGCGAAATGGTCTGGAAAAACTAATTATTTGAATTTCAATCATCTGGGTGATTATTTCATATATAAAATCATTCATATTTGTTCCAAGTGGGAAGCTGAGAGACAGGATTGCATGAGATGGCAGAGATAATATCTTGCACTTTTAACTGGAGTTTTTGAGCTTGTAATTCTTGAGGAAGAAGAGGCGCCTATAGCAAAACACATTTTGCCATTTGAGTACTTGACCCCTTCTCCTTTCAGCCCCACTGGGTAGACTGGACCAAAAAATCAACTCCACTGGAAGTTTAAAATTACTTTTATTGAGATTAGCTATAATAACAGAATGTTGCAAGTCTCATTGTGCTATACCCACTCCCCTTTCTTAAATTCTTGGGAATTAGGAAGATGATTGTCTGGTCACTGAGTGCAAATAAAGATGCTGGTTATAATCAATAAAGTCCTATATGGCTCAGGGCCTGGATATCTGAGTCTGCTTATAGATTCTGCTTGCTGAATCTGAGGGTGCTGTGGATGCCTACTGAAGGTCCCCAAATATTGAGAAGTACAACAGGAGGGGGCTTTTGTTTTCTTTGGGGGGGTTCCCTCCTCTGGAACAGCTAGCCCCTCAGTGCACTCTCACGGCCTTTTGGAGGCTCCTAAAAACCTGGCTTTCCAGGAGGCCTTTGGGACTTGAGTGTTGTGGAGCAACTGGCACCAAAAATGGTATTATTATTTTTATTACAATGAAATTACAATTAATTGTAATGTTTATATTAGTTGTGTATATATATGTGTGTATAATTGTTGCATTGGCTTCAGCTGTTGCTCTTGTACACTGCTCATAGTCCTTGACTGAACCAATCTATACATTTATAAATAAAAGTAAAATAACTGATTAAAAGTAAAATAACTGATTAACTGAAATAACACATGATCACACATAAGTCAGAAGAGAACATTCCCACAGAGTCTGTGGTGGGTTTCTTCAGATGTCAGAGCTTTGGCAGTGTACACATGACCCAAAAATCTTTCCTCCTGTTGAGAAGACTTGAAAAAAAAAGATTATATGATAACACTCTTCAAATTCATGACAGGAGGTCTCACCAAAGAAGATCAAGTCCTTTCCCCCCTCATTTCAACAGTGTAGGACATATGATTTAACTGAACGTTAGAAAAAAAAACTAATAATAAGAGCAGTTACCCAGAGTAGTGGTGGACTCCCCTTCATTGGATTTGTTCGGGCAAAAGTTAAATAAACTTGTCTCAGGGATGGTTTAATTTGGAATCCTGCCCTGAATTGGATTCAAATGCCCCTTCGAACTCTGTGATTCTAAAAGATTGGCAGGATGAACTGTATGCCTATTCAGGATTAAAGTCTGTTCCAAAAGCAGGCATAACTATTGTCACAGACAGAATAGAAATCAGTCACCAGATTGGAAAAATATTTTTGTTTAATTAAAAATAAATTTGGACAACTGGGTGGTTAAATGTGCTTTAAAAGCAATCAGTGAGAAAGCCAAACATTTCCCACTGGGAGTATCCAGAGTGATGGGGCCAGCACTGAAGAGGTCTGTCTCCTGTGTCTTTTAAATTTACCTTTATTATAGTGAACCTGAAATAGGTTATTGAGATACGATTATTTTCAGGTATAGTTCAAATATAATAATGTATTATTTTTATAGTACATTTAATTCCAAATACTGCACCATTAATTTTTATTAGTAAGGTTTTCCATGCTTGCTAATTATCTTTCATTTGCTAATTATTTCCGTTTGTAGCTGCAAATAAGAGAAAAAAGAACAGACAGTAGATTTTAAAAAAACATTTCAATAGCGTAGGCAGCTGCTTTCCTTTCTCATGATCACCCAACAAGCCAAAATCTATTCATGTGTATCTGCTTAAAAGTGCAGTTTGAAATGAAAGAAGCCGTAGTCAGAATGGCATGTCCAGATTTAACTACAGTATGGATTATTGTACAATAAAAGAGTAATCCATCTCTCCTCTGATGGCTCTAATGTTTAATTCCAGCCTTGGCATGCTTTATGATGCTGTTTATCTTGTGCTTTCATGTTGTCATGAATCTGATCATTGTGAAATTGGCAGATGCATGTGATGCTTTACCAGTAATCACGGTATCAATCCAAGTGATTAAAGGGACTACTGATTTGCTTATGTGAAAAGATTAATGGCAACAAAGCTTTATTTTTTTAAAAAAAATCCATGTCACATAATTCAGTAAGAAAACAAAAAGGTAGACAAAAACTAATCCGGTGTTTGATATTGTACAATGTGTTCCTGATTCAGCAATTGTGCATCTGGCTGTTAACAGAATTTCAAATTGTGAAGGTTTTCTGTGAAAAGGTATCATAGGACTTCTTGACACATGAAAATATGCCCCATGGCCTTTCCTTTGTAATGGATGATGGTATTTCTAGGCTCAAATGCAGAAACAGCTTGTAAACGACATGGGGAACATTGTTTTGAAGGGCGTAATTCTCATTTTTATGTATTCCTCCCCTGCATCCCTCCTTTGCAGAGTGCAGCTGGCCAGCACTTTTCAATTTTGGGAGCTTTCTGACTTCAAGATAGGATCACTAACCAAGCCCTGGGTGTTGAAAGAAGAGATAAGGTTCCTTTCTGCAAACTGTTGAGAAGAACAAACTAGTGACCTGACCAGTAACACCTGTACAATGAATGAGCCTGATTGTTGCCCAAGTGTATATTTTTGGTAGAAATTTATGGTGTGTTGAAAGCAGGTATCTTTTCCTTTTAGTTTCTATTTCCGATGTAGCTGAAGTCGTAATTTTTTGTTCCCCCAGTTTTTTTTTTTACCCTTGACACAAAATTGGCAGTAGAAACTAGTGCCTGCATTAAAGAAAACATTAGCATATGGAAGGACCAATAAATGAGTGAGACCCACAGGAAAAGCTCATTCTTTTCTGTCTCTTTCATCAGAGGCAGAGGAGACATTGAAATAGCACAGCCCTGGCATTTGCTCTATAATGGCTTGATGTAATGCAACATTTCATTAACCTTCTGTGGGTGGCATCCATCTAGTGTACACAGCATATGCTATATAGTTATTTTCTAATGCCAAGATCTATAATTGGTTTGCTCTAGCATGATTTGTGTGTGAGATAGCACAACACGTTTCATAGGAGAATGAATATGTGCATATTAAATTCTGTACAATGCCAGAGAACTGCCACATGTTATGTATGGTTTTATTAGAAGCTGCCTGATCGTTTTGTAAATAGGACAGCTTTTACAGGGAATTGAACTAGATTTGAGAAGGCAGATATGCTTTAACTACTTTCACATTTTCCTGCCGAGATGTATTGATATCAGGTCTACAAAATGACCCTTTTGACAAAGAACAGTTGGGCAAAAGCAGTGCTTGGGAAATTACACCTTTCTTATCTTTGAACATTATAGGAAACTCAGGCACCTTTATCTTTGTATGACAGTACGGCCAAGCAGCAATGCAGTTTTGTCATGATGAAAACTGACTGAAGACCAAGATTATTGATGCAGCTTTGCTCAGATCAATATTTTCTTATATCTCCCAACCTAACATTAAAGTTTTAAAAGTTTACAGAAATATATTTTCTGTACCATTGCTTTTTAAATAATTAATAAAATAGACTTCATAGAATTGTAAATTGGAATTGTACACTTGAAAAACTGTGTCAAAGAATTATTGGAAGATCCTTTTCTTTTTTTCCTAGACCACATGGCTTATAGGGCTGAGTGAAGCTTTGAATCACCTTTTCGTTTCTATCTTTTGCTTTGATTTTGTGGTGTCGCACCATTCTGATGCCTTTGTATCACTTTAGAGAGATTTGAATAGGACTTGGAGACACAGTGGACTTTGTAGAGTCTTAAACATGCTTATAGTTTACCTACTCTAAATGGACAAAGCTGAAAAGTGGTGCAGTAGGCTCTTTGATATTAACACGAGTCCGTTACCTTTAACATTTTTGCAAACCCTGATTATCCCAGCTCTTTGGATACTGTTCCTCTTCTCTTTGTTTTTTAGCCTTCTGATAGAATTGTGCTGCCTGGAAGGTGAGAAAGAGAGAAGAAAGAAATATTAAAGACTCAGATTTATTCCACCATCCTTTTTCAATCTGATGTCATGTCTCTTAGGTGAAATTTTATCTTTTCCTAGATCTATACTTTATATAATCACCCTTCCTCAATCTTTCATATGAGTCTGCTTTGTGGTATGGTCCCTATTAGTTTCAGTGTCCACTCTCTCTGAAGTTCTTGACACTTTTTCTCCCCCTTTCATTCCCAGTTTTTATCTTGTATGTGAGTGAGCCTTCTTCTTTGCATTAGTGAACCTGAAACAGCATGCTTACTGTTAAACTATTGCATAAAATACATTTATTTATATCAATGGATATAAAAGTACATGTATTTGTTAGATGCAATCAAACACTATTTTTTGAAGAAAGGTTGCACAACTGGCATATGATGAATGATGGGTATCATTCCCACAAGACAGCAACCTTGTTAACCAGCCCTGCTGATACATCTGCCAGCCCAATAAAACAATTGATACAAATTTGATAGATTCTTCAATATTTAGCAGACTTTTGCAACTTGTGTTTGCAAGTTAGAATAGAATATCTTCTTCATTGGTTCAGCATAACATCTCTATAGGCCCTTTGCTGGACAATTTGGAGGCTGCTGTGCTGTACTTTTTGATATCTGTGCCTCAAAAATGGTATTTCAGAATTGCTTTGCTATGAAACC
The DNA here is from genome assembly GCF_035149785.1 of Candoia aspera. NCBI lineage: Eukaryota > Metazoa > Chordata > Lepidosauria > Squamata > Candoiidae > Candoia > Candoia aspera. Next base: position 86,828,134 of record NC_086153.1, on the reverse strand, counting down.
CTTGAAACTATCGAGATGAAACTTTGCAAGCTCTGAAAATTATAATCTCTTTCCTATTTTTGGCCCATTTCCTCAGAAAATGGAGCAACTACAAGTGTTTTCATGTTTTCCCATTCAATCTTATACTGTAGTTGAAACTTTTATTTAACTGAACTCAAGTTTGATTCTAAAAAAACAGAGTCTGGTCACTAACACCCAAAAATCTTACAGGAGCTTGTTGTCATCTTGGAGCCCCTTCCTGTAATCCTTGAGAAATCTTGGAGGATGTGCATAGCGTCAATGTATTGGAGAAGGATATTATTTCCCTATCATCAGAAATACTAATCACTGTGAATAAGTAATATTCTACTGAAAGGATTTAAAACATGGTTGTACATAATAGGGGACAGAAGTCATATCCCTCACCCCACAAAAATGTACTGTATTACCTGAAAGGTGGACAACCTTGAATTAAGAGAACTCCTTCCTAAAAAGGAGGTTGGATTAGATGACCTCTTCCAGCTCTATGATTCTATGATTCAACTCTATTTTCTAGCCAGAAAAATCTTGCCTACTTCCAGTACCATATTTTCAGTGAATTTAAAATAGCCCTCTCATTTTAAAATGCAATTTATTTGGGGAAAAAGCATAGTTTTTGCCACAGGTAAATACAATATCTTACACTTTAATTTATTAGACTTCGTTCCAGATATACAGTACCTATTTGGATCACTTCCTTGTTCCTTTCCTGTTTTGAAATGACAGCTAACATTACAATCTCTGTCTCTTCCACACCATCTGTAAATCTGTAAAAAGAAAAAGATGCACAGCAGCTGTTTTTCTTTCCTTATGGTATCTTTGTTCCCCCTTAAAACCCTCCCTCTAATGGGAAAATGTGATAACGTAGAATTTTGAAGGACAGAATTTGGAATCATAAGACTGCAACCCCCCAAAACTCCAAAATGAGCCAAAATTTTGCATTCTTTTGTGTATCACAGAAATGCTTAGTAGGAGACAATAGGCCGTAGGTTGCCCAACCTGACTACATCAAAGGTGGCATCCAGATTGGCCCAATTATGAGAGAAAGCATTACAAGAAGTCTCTCAGGATTCTGTAAGAGAACTCTGGGAAGAAGAGGTAGAGATCCCCCTCACAACTCTTAACGTCTCAGCAGGCCATGAGTTTGCAAATGCAGAGAAAACTACTTATTCCCTGCTGGGATTCCACCAGAATAAGCCTTCAAAGTGAGATTATGCTCTGTCTTCTCAGACTCCTGCAACTGTCCTCTAGGCATCTCCCTTGCTGCTTCAGATCCTTGGATTTATTTGTGTGCCATGAGGCCATCTCTGAAGTTGGCTGCATCAGGTGCTTAGAAGCACTTGTGTCACCTGCCCTTACAAGTTCGGTTCTGTTTAAAACACCCAAAGTTGATCCAGACTGTTTTGACTGTTTGCAGATGTGCTTAGATACAAAGATACTATGTGCATTTCAAATCCATTTGGTATCTTTGTGAGTCAAGCACTTGTAGGGAACTGTCAACCAGTCCTATATTTGCCCTTTGGGGCCAATAGTTGAGCACAGAGAACTGCCATTCAATTAGCATTTATTATCCTTTCAAGCTGGCCAGTAAATGCCTTGCCGCCCCCTCTTGTATTTTACCAAGTCAGTTTCTAAAATAAATGCCTTCCCCTCTTGACAAATAAAAAGAATATAAATTTCTAGCATTCCCATCTCTTAGGCTCCATGTATTTGTGAACTTTTATTCTTTGTTTTACAATGGAAGTCCCAAGGCACTCTGAAAGAAAGGAGGTGGATTGTTAGTAAATCAATAGTACTATGTTGCCATTTCTGAAGTGGCGCTCCCTGTCTTGAAATATTTCCCAGTCCCCCCAATACAATGCTGCTGGCACAGAGATACATTAAAGTTGCTGCATTGCAAGCCTCAGTTACAGCAGAGCCTTGTGATCAACAGCAGAGAATTCAGGACTGGAAAAAATGCAGATGTAAACTGAGGAATTTGGATAGTTTTAAAAGGAAAGTGGACAAGTTAATGAAGGATAAGGAAATCTGTGGCCAGTAATATGGATGGCTGTAGACACATTCTTATGTTTATTGCTAGGAAATAAAAGGAGAGGTCTCCAGTTCAAGCTTGTGAGTCCAAATCCGTCTAAGTGGCCCTTGTGTAACACAGAATGCTGGACTAGTTGGCCCATGGCTGATCTTTTTAGGCCCAGCTCTTTTTAGGTTCATATTTTATGTTTTTAAAAAGGCAGGTTTAATACGGAGTAAGAATTGTTATGAAGTCTGTTTGGTCTGCCTAGAGTGAACTGGTGAACTTGCAAGTTACATTGGCCTTGAGGAGTTAACTAATGATTTTCCAGTGTAAAAAACAGATAAATAGAGCTTGAAAATGGAATTGGCCTCTTTATGAAACATTTACATTCAGGAGAAGGAAGTGAAAATAACAGGATAAAATGTTTATCATTACTAAATCAGGATTTTGTCTAATAATTATTTAGGGTGAATAAGTAGATTAAAATAAAATAAAATACCCAAGAAAATGTATATTTTTAATTATGGCAGAGAGACCTCTACGTAAGTCATGGTATAGCTCTGGAAATGTAGAACAGTTTCAGAATTAAAATGGAAAGTTTTTTTCTTATGAGTCATGAAGTTGTATGCTGATTTGAGAAGGCCATGATAGGTACAACTTCTATCATTGTAGGAAGTCCATTAGAGATTTGGGGCTTCAAAAGTTAGAGTCTGCCAATAGTTCAGGTACTCTAGGAACTGGAAACCAAGGGAAACACAAGTCATTCTTCAACCTTTAATAGCGGTGAGATTGTTAAATTTAAGTCTTTTTGTTCCAGGTAAGATTTTATTGAGTAGTAATGAAAAAGATGAGATAAATCTGTGGCTTTATGTTCCTATGAATAAATGTCTGTTTCCATTTGATACGTTAGCTTCAACTATAACTTGACTCTTGAAAACAAAAATATAATATAGGTAGATGAGATTGCTTTATGACATCCAGACATTCACAGGGAAAAAGAAAATGAACCAAGATCATATAGAACAGAGAGTCCTAAAGAAGTGTAGTATATATAGGTAAATATCCATGCCAAAGGATACTACTTTTCACCAGCTTTTTAAAAAGGTAGTGGTTGTAAAGATTTAAAGAGTATAGTATGAATTTTATATTGTGATAATTTTTGATACAGAATTCAATTGTGAAATCTTTATTTCTGCAATTTATTTAAGCTAAGGAGAGATGAGAAGATAGCTGTACTGTTATAGTCAAAGATGCACAACAGCTGGATCTCCCTGGAAAAGAAAGCTTGGAATTGCCATTGATGGTTTTTCCAATCTTGCCAGTAATGATGGGTTCCCATGGTGCAGCAAACTGAAAACAATTTTCTGCAGTAGCCATTGCAGCCAGATTATATTAAGATAAACTGTTGTCACATACACACATACATGCACACATAGATAATAATTTTTTTCCTTGCTGTGGTGAGATGCAGGCAGTGCTTTTTAAAAAAGTATTTCTCTCCTCGATGAAGCAGAGAACTCATTCTTTGAAATGGAACTGGAAGCAGGAATTATGTTGCTATTTCAGTTGCCTGCTGGTATTGTGCCTTTCTTGGAGACAATATTTTCATAGAACAGATTAAATGAGATTTATGACATGGGTAAATAATGTAGCAGTTGCCCAAGCTTAAAAATATCTGGTTCTGAATGTGAACTCACATTATAGAAAGACTTAGAAGCATGGGTGTCTGTGGGGTCCTACTGCTTTTGTCAAAAAGACAAAAACAATGTCATGCTAACAGGCTGCAAGCACTGCCCCTTTTGTACGTGTGTGTGACATCACAACACTGGTACAAATCTCCAGTTCTCCCCCTGCCCCAATCCCGCTGCTTGGTACCATGAAATCTTTTGATTTGCCCATCCTAATTTGTGCAAATCTCACCTGAAGAATTCTGAACTTCTTAAAAATAGGTGTTCAAAACAGATTTTGCAAAAAGAAAAGTTCAAAGTGTAGATCAGGGAGGAAACAATTAAAAAAATAAAGAGATGAGTGCTAATAACTTACTAGAAGTAGGTAATTTGGGTTCAGATACACTGTTGTGTGTTGCTTTTTTAAATTACAAGGGTATTTCCATTTTAAACTGCAAGCAGCTTCTACATGGCAATTTTAGTTACTTTGAATTAAAAGGAAATAATCTGAATCTGAATCTCAGACTGGTAGAAAGCTTTTAATAAAGTTTAAACAACAGTGTTCTTCTTTAGGAATTTATTTAAAGTCCATGGTGCATTCACTTCCAATAACAATGAAAGCTTTTCATTGTTTAAGCTTTAAGCTTTTGGAGACATTCCTCCTTAAGAATACCGACCAGAATTGTCATGTTTAGGTTTTTGAAGTAAACAAGGTGCTAGAAAAAATGTGTATATTTTTGCTGCCTCTAGCAGTTGTTGACTAGTACCATTTTATCTGGAAATGTATCTTCTTCCCCAATTACTTAGATACATTTTCTGACCAATTGGAGAACATACAGCAGTTGCTTTTCCATCTGTCCATTCAGACAGAAGGATATATTTCTTTGATTCATTCTGAACTGGCTTAGTGAAGATGCATGATAATTAATTAGATTTGATCACCATGGAAGTTGGTAAAGCTACTTTAGAGTGATTTCAGAAAGTATGCCTTCATTCTGGATCGGTATTGAGAAAAGAAGGAATGCTGCAGCTACTATGGATGATGCAAAGACGTTTCTCTGATTCCAGATGCACTGAAACAAGAATGTATGTGTAGCAAAGAGGGGGTATGAAATACTGAACACTGATTCATTCAGTCCTATTAGTAATTCTGATTTTAAGTACCTACTGCTGTGTTTCAAACATTGCCCAGAATAGCCCAGGTTTTCTCTACAATAACTAGTGCATATTTATAATCTTGCTATTTCGGGCCCTTAGTCCTATCTCACTACTTTATTTATGAGTTCTAGAAAAAGATAGTACTAACATGATTGATTAAATTAGCACAAGGGTTCTTGATGGAAAAGGTGAAAACACAGTCTTTCTTCCATCAAAGGAAAACTAGACTGTTGAATCTTGAGACAGCTAGTTGTAAATATGAACGATAGATAAAGCTTGTCAGTAGGATGCTGCAAGATATCATCTTCCCAACTCTAAATGCCAACAATCATAACCTCTCAAAATCATATTCCTTATGAATTATGGTACCACTGCTGGTGGAGAATTATATATAAAATGAAAATAAATAATATTCTATGGAACTTCCTTTTTAACAGATTTTCCTTTGCAAATTAAATAATTGATTGTAAGGAGAAAAAATGTTAAAGAAATTATGTAGGGAATTCTACATTCTTTAAAAAACATTTGCTGTTAATTCCACACTAATCCATTTCATTATACTTTTCTTATTGGGATATAGTGTTATAAAACTTTAATTAGAAAGTGTAAATCCACCTAATGATTTACCCATTTGCAGCTATTTCAGTTAATTTATGTACCTGTAATGATTTTCCATAAAGATTATTTCCCCCTGAAATTTAGATGGCAGTTTGGGAGAGATTGCTATCCTAATCCAGAGGCCAGTATTTACATGGAGAAATGTCCTATGCACCATATAATACATATCCATTAATTTAATTCTGGTACTGATTCATTTGCAAAAGGAGTATATACAGTTTCAAACATTGCAAAAAGTTGGGAAACTACTAGGACTGAAGGTTTTAAGAGAGGTATGCTTTTAAGTAGTCCATAGGTCCACTTCAGCTTCACAAAAAAAAGTGATGACTTGTTTCTCTGAAGCCGTACAAGAATTTGATTACTGGCCAGTGAGGCATAACTACTTTCTCCATACATACTCCTCACCCGATGATTATGAAAAATTATATGAACAAAAGTACAGTCATTTTCTTACGTTTCCTAACTGTCTAGGCCTCACTGTAAGTCTATGTCGGTGGATCTGCCCCAACATCTATTACAGTATTACTTCCAACTTGAACAGATACTACTGAGGAGCAGAGCGATAGTCTTAAAATTTCAATTAGGTTGCATGACAAACTGGTTTCTCCTAATTCTTTCTTAGTTCTTGTGCAGTTACATCCAACAGCTTTAGAATATAACTGCCTGTCTCTGGTTCTTTTGGTTGCTGGTGTCTGCAAGGTGGGGGAGACAAATGATGAAATGTGTGTAGTGACATTGTGATATATACAGCATGATGCAAATACAAAAGGACGGAGCTTGTATTGTGATGTCAAAGACATGTTTTGTCGTTTTGGTATCATCAGGGTTAAGAATGAATGGATGCCTGTGCTCCTGGAGTATATTTAAAATTGAATACAAAGGGCTGCATTTGTTTGAACTGTTCATCATGAAAGCCCATCCTCTGAAACTTTCCAAAGGCTTTGATTATTAATGTCCTGAGGAGTCCCCCAAATAGAACTAGATCGGATGTTTAATCAAAAGTTTGAATACTTACATAAAACAATCTGGTGAGAAGATAATTTTCATCTACTTCTGCAGTACTTTCTCATAGAAGTGTGGTAGATTAAGCAGAGAGGAGAATAGATGAGAAACATAGTAGTAGACAGAACTGGAAATTGAATTTTAACAGTTTTCTTTTTGGAGGATGTGCCATTCATCGCAATTAATATAGACTTATTCCGTGTGTGTGTTTGTGTGTGTGTTCATTCGTTCCCCAGAAATCATGGTGGTTTTGTGCAAGTGGAAAGTTAGATATTGATGCACCATGTGTGCACTACACAGTGCTATGTAACTCGTCTCTTCGCTTAGCATTATCATAGAGCGGCTAAGCAATTTACACCATAAATTGAATACTTCACCTACTTTGCCTGCTGTGATGAATTTCCTATATAGCCATATCTTTGAATCTCAGGCAATCAATGAAGAACTGTAGCAGGAGATGTTATTAGCAGAAGAAAAAGGGTGGGAGAAGGGTTTTGAAAAGAGGCCTTCTTTTAGAAGAACAACTATGATAATTGGAACTGCAGGTTTTGAATCTAAACCCTGACTCTATGTCATTACAGTAACAACTTGTATTCTAGGTTTACACAAAGAAAAGGGCCGACCATTGTCTACATTTGTTAAGGCTACTCAGAAAAAAAACGCCTTTATTGTGTATTTTTATTTATACCTTTATTCTGTTTTGTCAATGTTCTTTTTAAGAATGCACTGAAATACTTGCTCTGATCTTTTTTCCTTGTATAACATGGACCCTGTCTCTATGACACACTTACCTGTATCAAAAATAAGGTTTAGTGCACAAAAACCTAATTCGTATTTATTTGTTTCCTTTTTAACTCAAACTATCCTCCATGCTTCTTTAGGCACTCCACCTGTATTATCTTTCTTCTGTAATATATTCACCCCCTAAAATGGTGGCATTGCTCTGGTTGGGCCACCATGGAATTTTGTTTTAAATTTAACAACAACAATTATAGTTTACCTCTCTGCAAAGGGGACTAGGATGTCAGTAAAAATGTCTGTTCCCGATTTAACCAGGAACTCTTTTTGCTGATTGTCTTGCGGCTCCTTAGCAGCGCTATCATTTACCCAAGGATAGTGATAAATTCATTCAGCTATGTAATGGACATGCATTTTGAGATGAACAAATGTTGCTAGTAATTAAAGACCGCACTATTTTTAGAACATTTTTCTATCTTAATCTTTATATTTGTGAAACTCTGGCTAATGTTTACATAGATTATTGAGAAACATTATCTTCTGTCTTTTTCTACCATAGAATTGCCTTGTTATACATAATTCCTGTTTTGATGCTAAAACGATGAACTGAGGGTATGGACAATGCAGAATGATGTAAGGGAGGAGGGTGGTTTTTTTCCAATTCTTAATGGGAACTCACACAGACATACACACACAGCTCAACCCACCTTGGCAGAACAGATTAATATATTGGGGGTAATTCAAGGAACTTTGCTGTAAGATCTCCAAACCCACATGCCCTTTAATATGTTGGTCTCAAAGCATTTTAGCCTCAGTACTAAAAAACAGTCCAGATGTGACAAGGAATCTATCACCAATAGTGCCTCCCTCCAGCTGGCTCCCTCTGTTGTCAGAAGAGACAATTCCAATCTAGAATTTATCTGTCGGGTTTTTTTCTAGTTCAATCCCTTATTGTGCTATGGCTGTCTCTGATTTATGGAATTTTAGGGAGGTGAGTAAGTTCCAGGTGACATCATTTGGAATGCTCTCACTTTTTTCCTCCATCTTTTTTTTTTTTACATCAGGAAATCCACTAAGAAGGGTAAAATGTAATAATAGCACAACTGCTGGGGAATGTGAAGAAAATAAAATGTACACCTGAAGCATAGTGAACAGAGTTGGAGAAGGTGGATATTTTTTACTTGCTCTCCTTATGCTATTTTCTGAGCAGTCTCCCCATGATCTTAATGCTTTCATCGAAATAACAAAAGCAGCATTGCAGTGCAGCAGCACAACCTTCACCCTTTGTGGCATGCGTATGACATCTTGATGAATGTAGAAAAGAGGTGGAGTTTGGATTGCAACACTGCACCCCCCCACCCCCATCTTGCAGATTTGGACACAGACTCAGAGACATCCCTGACTGAACACTGTTTCTTCTTCCCCCTCTAGCTGGGAGCCTTCCCCCCGGCTTAGGCAACAGGTCTGGTGTTAATATTGAGATGCCCAATGATTTTTCCACATTCACCCCACTGACCTCAGTATATTCTATCATCCACCATCAGTAAGCCCATTTCTCATCTGTTGTAGAGAGGCTACTTACTGGATACTTATGGGTTGTGTACTGTTGTCTCTTTTACTTCTATATGGCCCCCATTAAAAAAGATCTTCAATACTTTTCGATCTGCACCACATAGATTACAAGATATAATACAATCGACAGTACTAAGATGACAAAAAAACTTCAAAGATGAAGCAGATAAGGTTCTTTCTTAAAAAAAAAACTACAGAATTTTGTATTTGTGGTGGTCTTTGCATAGGGTTAGGGTTTGATGATCCCAAATTAACATTGGATTTTCCAGATAGGGTGCATAAACATTCACATGACTTTCTAACGAAGAAGAAAAAATATGCACAGAACTTGCTTCAAATGTTGCAGTTCCCATAGAAATTCAGCAATGTGCAGTACATTTTGGGGAAACAGAATCTGGTTTATATCTTCCTTATAAGGAAGCAAAGTCTTTCTTTGTTGAACTTTGAAAAGAAGCCACAAATAAGATGTTTGAAATTTAATAAAATACTTAATTTCATATTTTGAATGGTTTTCTGATAGCTAGATGTCTTAAAAATACTCATTTTGTGTCACCATTCTCAGTATGCCCTTTTGATTTTAAGTAGAACTTGAATCTATCCTCATAATAATCGTGTCCCATTATTTGCACAGGATAATGATAACACTTTCTGTCTACCTATCTGTTCATCCATCCATCTATCCATCTGAATGTGTGTATATATATGAATCTATTTCTATAAGAAATATCATCAGTGGGCCAATGTGTGTATTTTTAAAATTCTTTTTCAAAACCACAATGTATAGCTTAGCATCTACTTTAAAATGCATTAAAAACCAACAACTCAATGTCAATTTTAGTCTGACTTTATGTTGTTGCCTGCTTGATTATAGCTCTCACTGGGAGAACAGAGCATTTTGATATCATCCTAGCCCCCTGAGAACAATTCAGACCAGCTGGTTTACTATATATTACATAATTAGCCAGCACATGGAGCAGTTTTGAATCCTTAAGAGGCACTGGGGGGCCACTTCTCAAAATATTTACAGCTTTTATTCTTCTCAGAATAATCATTTACATCTTAAACTGGGTATATGCAGATTTACTTCATATTTATTTTCATTTTTTAAAACCTCTCCTAGCAAATTGTATTCAGTAGTTAACAGGTCAAAGAAAAATTACAACAGCAAGGAAAGCTTTATATATTGCAAACACTATTGTGCTTCCAGAGGAAAAAGGGTAGAGTACTTTCCATTCAAAGAAAGAAAGAAAGATTAGTAAAGATTATATATGTTACAGTAATGTATATATTATTATACTCAGTGTACCTAAAACCTGAACATATTCTTATTCATATTCATACCCTAAAACCTCACATACTCTTCTAAAAAATTTTCAGGTGGGATCTATTTGTTTGGAAGAAGTTTTCTTAATCTAAGAGTATTAGAACACCATATATAACTTGCTTTAAAACATGAAGATTTTATTTATTTATTTGTTTGTTTGCTTATTAGCAAATTTATATAGCCACCCATCTCACAAAAAGTGACTCTGGGAAGCCTTCAAGCAAAATAACAATTAAAACCATATCACAGTATAAAAAACATCAGATATAAATAACAACAAAAATAAAAAATAAAAACATAAAGGAATAAAAACATAAAAGAACCCCAAGATAGCGGGAGGAAAACTATCATTTAGCCTCATTCAACCACTTTGCAGGCTCGCCATGGGATCCCCAGAGTTGATGGAAGAACCATGTTCCAGAAGGCTAGCAGAGATGGGGCTAAACTCACCTGAGCGGGAATGATGTTCCAGTGGGTTGGGGAGATTCCGCATACCTGGAAAGAAAGCTTCCATTCTCTTTACCTACCAAGGAATTGTGTGATGGGTTGTTAGTTTTTCAAAGGAGGACAATTTTCAGTGCTGCCCCTGATACTCCATACAATCTTTCTCTCTCTCTCTCACTCTCACACACACACACACACACACACACTTAACAAGTTTAAGACAGAATAAAATATATATGCAAACTGTTGGTAGGGAATCATTTTATTTTATTTCTTTTGCAGGGATAACTCTTGTCATTGGGATATAAATTCCTAAGGACTGGGTCTGCCTTTAAAGGTAGAATTGTTGCCATGAGCCTCAGAAATAAGGAAGTCTATAAATCTGGATCAGTCAATACATAAAAATTATTCTCAAAAGATATCCTTGTCAATGACTGACTAATCTTGCTGTCAACTTGGGATATGTGTATAATATATATCTTCTGTAACACATTACTTTACCCAACCATTATACACTGTTGGCACTCAATAAATATTAAATTGTGGTCACAGTACCAGTAATGTAATATATATCACTGTATTATGACATATAAGGTTCTTGTCTAATACATGGGAAAATGTGCAAATTTTCATGAGGTGACTTTATTGACTTACAGGAGGTGGGGCAAAATACATGATGAGGTTTTTCTTAAAACCATTGTAGAAAACTAGAAGGAAGAAAAGAGAGAATAAAAAAAGTGAACCTGAAAAATGGTAAAAGAGTAATGAATTGACAAGTATAATTTCATAGACCTGGCTCACTTTGTGATAAGGAGTTCTGACACAAACAAGTTGTAAACCTCTCTGAGAGGAAAGCTATTCCAGAGTCAATAAGAATTACTCAAAAATATATTGCCTCTGTAGCTGATTTTTTATGATTCTCCTGTGAAGAGGCTGGTAAAGATATTCTATATGATTTCAATTGGCATGCTCCAAATAGCATGTTTCTTTGATGAATTCAGTGCTTGGAGTAGTCCTAACCTTTCACTTCAGAGTCAAAATATCTCAATTTTCAGCATTTCTTCAGTTGTCTGCAAAGGCTTGACCAACAAAAATTTGACACTTTCACCACTCTTGAGGATTTTCTCCATTGTTAGTGGAAGGAATCGATGTCTTAAGAGAAGCATTCAGAAGATACATCCAGTTAAGGCAAAGGAACATTAAAAGGCAGAATTGAATGTCAACCAAGGAATGGAATAGGATTCCATTCTCTTGTGTCTCTCAAGCTGAATATTTCAACCTTCCAGCTTGGGAGTGTGATATGCCTGTTGACTTAGCCTCAGATGGGACACCGCAACTAGTCTTCAGTGAGAAATCACTGAAGGGTTCGTATGTGTTCTGAATATCCAGAACTGTGCAGGACAGCTGTCAGACACATGCTGCCATTTCCAACAACTTGCATTGTAAGTCAGAGTTTTCAAATCTAGTGTAAATAAAGAGTAAGAAAATGAACCAACAGAATGTCCAATCTGATGTGGGGTTTAAATTGCTCACTATTGAACCAGACATCAGTCTTATGATATGAAAGTAGAAGTAGCTCCCCCAGTCTAACTGATAGGAAAGACTGTATTTACCCAGCAAAATAAGCACTCAAAGGCCATGATTTGACTGAGCTCACAATATTCACCATTTGCTTCAGGGCTGAATCAAGAGCAGGAAGCCTGTTTTTGACCATTAATTATTTCCTGTGAATAGAGCGGAGTATGGTGCAATTCCAGTGCAATTTCTTTGAGGCAAATAGCGCTGTTTTTCCTGCCATAACTGTCCTGATTACCAGGAAACACACTGAGACAATGACTTGGTCTCTAATATTTATTAGTAGTACTTAACAAGAATCCTAACAAACTGAGGAAGCATGGGAAAAACCCAGCCATATAAACCCCAAGGGTTAAGGCGGTCCCGATCTGTGTCTCTTTGAATGGCTGAACAGTTCCTCAGTGCTACACATGCGCTTGACAGTCTGGGTGGGAGCCCCCTGCTCGCCATCCTTACTCATGACAATAACACCCATAACAGGTGCTCCACCCCTATTTATCCCAATATCCCTCTTCCTACACACATCACAAAACAGTCATTAGCCAAATCAGAATTTCATTTCCCTATTGCTCATCCTTCAGCACTTCTCCCACATGTATGTATTGCACATAATGAAGAGCTCATTTATAGCCTGCATATCAGTTCTTTTGCCCAACTATAATGCAAAATAGGATGTGCACAGGATAGTAATTACTCAAGATGTTCTGAATCTTACTATTCATGTTACTACTTGTATTATTGTTTGTACACTTACTTGTATTATTAGCTGGACACTTCCGTTGTAGTAGTATTTGTACACTCCGATTTATTTATTTATATTTCAAATTTCGTCACCACCCATCTGCCTTGAAAGTGGGACTCTGGGCAGTTTACAATAAAATTAAAACAATACAGATTAAAATACAATAAAAACAATACCTCTTAAATATAAAATATAAAATCCTGGATGGTGATATTAAAAGTTATTAATTTAAATTAATAAATACACGGCCTTTTTAGGGCGCTAACCACCCCCTGATGTCCTGAATCAGTAACAACAACCTCCAGCTCTGGTTGAATATACGGAAACAGAAACGGAAATGAAAAACAGTGAAGATGGGCAGGCTATGGAAAGGAGTCCCTGATGGTCTGGTTTGAGACTCACCGGCATAGATAAACGTGAAAGGAGGGAAATATTAAAGAATCAGAAAAGAAGAAAAAGTGCCTCTAGTGTCACTGCATATTAAATATATCTAGAAACAGTCACTTGAATATCTCCTTTGAAATTTAAAATTATTTATTTATTCAATTTCTGTAGTCATCACTCACCACACCATTCATGTAGGCACACCTCATCTATGCACGGCATTTAAATGCTGATAAAAATAACAGTAAACAAACAAAAATAAAAGCTGGAAACATAAAGCCATAAGTGCCAGAAAAAATTCAGCCAACAGGATCCTACCACTCCCTGACCTAGTGCCTGGCAAAAGGGGTCTTTAATACCTTTCGAAAGGCTGGCAGGTTGGAGCCAACCAACTCTCAGGAGGGATGCAGTTCCAAAATGCAGGGGCAGTGACAGAGAAGGCACCTCCAGATGGGTTCCGCTGGATGATAATGCCAAAGCCATGGGATCTGGAGCATGCTGGGGTCAGAAAGGGGACTTCTGACATTGGGTGCTGGTACAAAATGTCAACGGAAAGGGAAAGAGGGTGATTTTGATTCACTTTTCCTCATAATCTGCTGTAGAATGTGGGGTGCCTTCCAAACAAATAGAGGGGGCCTATAAGAGCAGGTGGGGTAGATTTATTCAAACCCTCCATTCTATTCATGGGGTGTCCATCCACCTCATTTGCTCATCTGTTACACTGACAAGTTCTGGTGAGGAGGAAATTAAAATACTTTACTACTTTACACTCTGAAATAAATTATCAGTACTCACTTGGACATAAATCTATTTTTAAAAAATAGAATGAATATTTTACAATAGAGATTTTTGAGGAAGAATATGATTGAAACCATTTAAACTTAAGGTGAAGAGTTCATAATTTTCTTTAAAATGTCAGTAGTATGTTTAGAGAGTCATTACTTTAGAAAAATTGCAGGAAAAGGGATAGCAGGTCAGCTATTAATGTTCACTTTATCTTTTAAGCCTCTGAAGATTTTGTTCAATTCAACTGTGATCTCAGCTCTTACTCTTAAACAAATGAATTGGTGACTCTGCAGCTGAAATAGGCCATGCTTTCCCCCTCGAAGTCATCCATTGATGTCACCTCCCATTTATAGCACTGCTTCCAAAATCAGTAGCATTTCCAACTTGTAATAAATACTTTCAGATGATCATCATTGTTCTATTACAGTACTATCAGCCTTTATATTTATACCCATCGATCAGAAAGGGTTGTCCTGCTGCAGCCAGGTATGTGGGCCTGTTATTATTTCCAAGCCCTGACTGCTTGCTTTGCACCATCTATTGTTGTAGCTAGCAGTCTAAGACAGGCTACGCTGTGTTTTGTTATTAATGTCTTGTCAGTCATTTTCAGCTTTGCAAAAGTACAAAAGAACTCTCTGTGGCTTAGAAAGGAGCTTTAATCAGATCATTTTCTCTACCAAGGAAAGGAAGGAAAGGGAAAAGTTAAACAAGCAGGAAAGTTGAACAAGCTAGAAGTGTTATAGCAAGCAAATGCACTTTGAATGTAGATAAATTAATTGAGATCTGAAATAGAGATTGATTTCTTCCCTTACACAACCAAATTATTTGCATCATGAGGATTTTGTATTTTCAGAAGCATTCAGTGAAATTCTCATTAAACAACAAGATTAATTAACCCTTCCATATTATGACTCTCAGTTGGAAGCAGCCCATAGGGTTCTAAGCCAGTTTCTCCATGTTTCCTATGCAGATATCCATCATCATCTTCTGCCCATCTGCTGTTGCAGCAGGCAGTCCCAGATCCCATGAAAAGATCCAGCTGTTGTAAGGAATTGCAGACAAGTGAATGAGAGTGCCCATTCTGCTGTCCATGTTTTCTGAAATCTGAAGTGATGCAAAGCCCTAATATATAGTGAAATTCCCTTCTCACCCATATAGGTGGTATCTGTCTTCCTCAACCTTGGGTCCTCTACCAGAGGCCTGGGAGTTTGAAGGTTCTGCGCAGTATCTTAGCTGTTCCTAGCACTGCACTCTTCTGGACAGAGAGTTCTGATGTTATTCCTGGGATCTGTTGGAGCCACTCTCCCAGCTTGGGGGTCACAGCCCCAAGTGCCCCTACAACCACTGGGACCACTTTGGCCTTCACTTTCCACATCCTCTCTAGTTCCTCTTTCAGGCTCTGGTACTTCTCCAGCTTCTCATACTCTTTCTTCCTGATGTTGCTGTCACTTGGCACTACTGCATCTATCACCACCATTGTCTTCTGGTCCTTGTCTATTACCACGATGTCCAGTTGATTGGTCAGTACCTGCCTGTCTGTCTGGATCTGGAAGTCCCACAGGATCTTAGCCCTGTCATTCTCCACAACCTTTTGTGGAATCTCCCATCTGGACTTGGGAGGGTCTAGCCCATACACTGTGTAGATGTTTCTGTACACAATGCCAGCTACTTGGTTGTGCCGTTCAGTGTATGCTGTTCTTGCCTGCATCTTACACCCTGCCACTATGTGTTGGACTGTCTCTGAGGCATCTCTGCACAGTCTGCACCTTGGGTCCTGTCTAGTGTGGTAGACCCCTGCTTCTATGGATCTGGTGCTTAGTGCCTGTTCTTGTGCTGCTATGATCAGTGCCTCAGTGCTGTCTTTTAGTCCAGCCCTTTCCAGCCACTGGTAGGATTTCCCAATGTCAGCCACCTCAGCTATCTGTTGATGGTATATCCCATGCAGGGTCTTGTCTTTCCATGGTACTTCCTCTGCTTGATCTTCCTTCCATGTCTGCTGCTGCCTCAGGCACTCTCTCAACAGCTCATCTTCAGGTGCCTTCTTACTGATGTACTCCTGGATGTTCTGGGTCTCATCCAGGACAGTGGCTTGGACACTCACCAGACAACACCCTCCCTCTTTCTGCCTGGTATACAGTCTCTGGGTATTGGACTTGAGGTGGATGTCTGGTGTTGGACTTGGGGTGGGTGTTAGATGTCTGCTACTGTGATGGTGACTGGTTCCTGCTCTGGGAAATTTCTGTGGTCTGTTCTCAGGTCCTGCAGCCACTTTGCACTGGTGTTATGTGTCTTCTCTCCCATATGTTCTTCCAGTACTGTTCAATTTCTGTTGTTGGTGGCTCTGCTGTTACTGTGTTGTTGCACTGCAGTTGGGAGTACACCTTGGATGGTTCTTTGGTGAACAGGGAATTTATATTCTTGGCCTCTGCTTCTCTAGTGTATCTCCTTAGCCTGGTAGCTAGTGCTGTGAGCCTTTGTTTAGCAGTCTCTAGAGCTTCAGATGGAGTCAGGCCCTTGTATTTTTTCAGTAGCCGAGTCTTATCCTTAATCTTCACACCCTTCTGTAGTTCCACCAGCTGACTAACTTCTCTCCGAGTTGCCTTGATCTTAGCCTCCAACCTCATTTTCCAGGGTGGGTATGTACTCCTGTTCTTCTTGATCATGTAGCCAAGCATCTCCAGGATTACAGCGGCTGTAGCGTATACTAGTTCATTGGTTTGAGTTATAGTGGTAGTAGGGATTGTTGCGAGGGCTCTGTTGGCATCTTCTAGCATACTATCTGATGGTACTTCTCCACTGAGCCTTGGTAATTGGTCTCAAGAGTTGACTGTAGGTAGTTTATCCAAGATCTTTTGCCTCATATCAGCTGCTGTGTTCTGTAATGGAGGGGGTAGCGGTGATGTTCCAGCTTCAGGTGTTGGCTGCACCTCCAGTTGTTCTTCTTGAGTCTGGGATATAATGTGTAGTTGGTCAATCTTAAGTTGTGAGAGCAGCTTCCTCTTCACTATGTTGAAGTGTTGGGTAACTAGCTGTTTCTCAGTGTGGATGCAGGTATGTGTGTATATGTATGTAGTGTGTGTGTGTGTGTGTGTGTGTAGTCTATATTGGGTTAGTTTGAAGTTTGAATTGTTTAGACTAGCTTGTACCAATGCTGAATTGCAGCACCTTCATCCTAAACGAAACTAAGCTTTATCACACTGATACAGGATCATGGGATTTATAGTTAAGTACTTAAGTAAGTAGTTAAGTTCTTCTGGAAAGCTGACTGTGATGACCGGAACACTTGAGCTTTCACTCAGTGAGGATTCATAAGCTTCTGCTTAAAAATCTATTTAATGAAGCAAAGTGTCCAGTACAGGGAAAAGTTGTGAATGGCATTTCCCACCCATTTCTACATTTAAAATCACAAAGAGTTCAAATCCCCCCCACACTGCCCTGTTAGGTATGTGCCCCTCCTTCCCTTGTCAGCTGATGGCTGGAACGGTTTCTCTCCCAATGACCTTGAGGCAAGGAGCATCTAGCCCAGACAAAAATGATTCACACTCCAATCCGGCTCCCTCTCCCTGCTGGCGACTCTCGGGGTGACACGGGTTGATGGAAGGTGGATGCGAGTCCGATAAGGTGTTCTGGGAACATTTGATTGGGGAGCGTGACACTGACGTTTCTTTAAAAATTAAACTATTAACTACACTATTGCATAACATTCATTCCTGAAAATGCTGTTGGTTCTGTTGATAAGGTGAAGAAGCACATATTTATTAGTTTATGAATTCACAAGAAGATGATCAGTATCCATTTGCCAAAATCCTTATATAGCAATGCTTCAGCGGTGAGGCCTTTGCCTGCATGTCTTGCGTCTGTGTGGCTACATAATTTGGTAATATAATGTTGGATGTGTTGAACTCTTGGTCTGATTCTGGGAAGGTGAAGACTTCTGGGGAAGAATGGCAGAGTGAATACAGCTCTGTGCAAAGTGGAGCCAACGATTGCGGCAAAGAAAAAGGAGCTGATGAGTAGATTGGCTCCTTCAACCCTCTCTGAACAAAGAGAGGATGCAAGATTGCCCAAGCTGTGCTCCGTATGGTTGCTTCTCATGAGGAGACCACAAGGTAGTGGCCTCTGGAGGATGGGAGAACCAGTAGAAGAGGGAATTTGCCACATTTGCTCCAGCCGCAGTTGGAGCCTTTCAAAGGACACTAGGTTCGTACTTCCTTTGCTAATTGCCTATGAATTGCCTATGAATTGCTTTAAAGAAGTTAGACTCCTTCAAAAGGACAAAGCTGGAAACACCCGGTAAGTGCCTTCAACCCTTAATATAAGAAAATGGAAATATTTTTTTTTAAATACAAAACCTATCTGAGAAGAACATGAACAAGAATTTGTCTTTAGGCATACAAAAAAAATTGGATGAGGCTTTAAAAATTAAGAAGGAAATAAAAATGCCAATCCCAGAGAGCAAGTGGAATAATTTTTTCTTGCTGGACTTACAAAAGAGGCTTCTTAAAGTTTTGAAGACATTCAAGATAAGGATCGGTAATCTTCTGAATGGATTGAAGAGTAAGATTGTTGTATGTAAAAAGAAGGAACATAAAGTTGATTTATTCATCCAGAGTTAAAACGGGACATGTAGTTATTTTGGGTGGTTCTTTTTGGACTTGCTTACATCTGGACTGGAAAAACGTGTATTGGATTTGTGGCCTCTTCTCCCTCAGTCACTTTAGGTATCTTAATCTAACGGCATCTAAATTGGCTTTGTATCTAATTGTCCTTTCACTTAAAGTAAGGAATCCTTGTGAGTTTGTTTTCTTTAAAGGAGAAATTGTTCTTCTTTCTCATGTTAAATTTCAGTCTTTTGTTCATACTAGGTTACTGGGACCACCTTATGCTTCCTAAACATGGGTTTGCTTACAGTTAAAAGTTGAGATATGGAATGATAAGCTTTACCTTTGTTAATTGTTATATTTTGAGGCTCTGTTTGGACTTTTTGCTGACACCTGGACTGGAAAAGACTTTGCTTATTGGACTCGCCTATAGTTAAAAGCTGAGTTTTGGGATGAAGAGTTTTATGTCTGTTAATTAAGAGGAGGTGAAGAGACAGTGAAATTGCTTATACTTGTCATGATGAAGGTGGGAAGTCACTTAGTTTTTTTTTCTCTCTTTCTACTCCTTCCTTCCTTCCTTTTCCTTTTCCTTTTCCTTTTCCATTTTAGTTTGTATTATCTTTTACTATTGTAATTAAAACTTTTAATAATTTTTTTTAAAAAAAAATAACTCTTGGTCTGATTCTGTACAACTTAATGTTATTAACATGATGGCAACTGATATTTATTTGTGCGTATCTGCTTTCATAATTTCATTTTCATATGCATTTCATAGGACATCGACCTAATATAAAATTGAATATTCCAGTCTGTATCCAGCCCCAATTTGCTATTACTTTGTAATATCTGTTGTACTCTACTTAACTCTTGTTTTGTTTTGTTTTGAAACATAGATCTAAAACACATGAATTTGAAATATATACAGTATGTGTGTATGCCTGTATGTATGTTATTGGATTTGCAAAGATACGTGGTTAGATAAGAAAAGATTTCAGACACAAATGGAAAGTAACATTGCCACCTTAAATTTTGCTGTCTTGGTGAATATAAATAAGTTTTTAGGCAAAGTTAATAGGTTGACTTTGCCAGTTGCATTTTATATTTCATTTGGTTCTGTTCTTAACAGCATCAAAATGCTTTCCATCCTTCACAGTTTAGTCATCTGGGAGCTCAGCCAGAGACATTTCTTCATTTACACAGAAAGGTGAATTTTTCCTGACACTGCATTGGAGCTGGTCTGATATCCCCAGAGATTATTTGTCCGAATAACAAGTTAGCACAGGCATTGTGGTGGAAAAGCACTCATACAGTTAGCAGATTTCAAGGGATTATTCACAATTGGGGAATGCAAGCACTTTGCAAATAGTATAAATTTTTAGGTGCCAAGAATGTTTTAAATATGTTCTTTACACTAATAATTGTATGTGGTTCATAGCACTTTTTCTGAATAATGGCTTTGCTATTTTCTTCTGTTGTCATTTTAGATAGAGAGAGAGGGATAGATATAATTGGATGAATCTTCTGGTCTTTCTCTTTCATAAAGATTGCTAAATGATGTTCAGCTCTGTATTTTAACTAGCATCTAACTATATTACATTGGAAGGTGGAAAAATCCATACTTCATTAGCAGTCTAGTGATACTTCTTAAAATTATTTTTCCTTACTGTGTGCACAATTGAAAAAGTGATCTTCTCCTACACTTGGCCCATTCTAATTAAGAATAGCTGCACTGCTTGACATTTCTTCAACTACTATTAGTATCAGTGGAGTTAGTGAAATTATATTCTATGATTTAAATGTTTCGATAGTAATCCTTACTTGCAATTTTTATGCACAATATAAGGCACCTACATACAGTATATGTATATCTCACATATATTATGCACCACAGCATGATCAACATCCAAAGAATTACGTAAGTAGTTCCATCCGTAGAAGGTAGTTCTGGGCTTGTATAATTTAAACAACAGTTCATAATGCTATCTGGCAAACAACTTCTGAAACCAGGAGATTTTTGGAAAGAATTTTGATATGTCATGATGCAAAGTAATACTGTAGAGTATGCTCAAATCCTTGAATATGCATAAATAGGACCAATCTAAACATGACTATCAAAACTAAGGGCTTTGTTTCTTGTTTGTTTGTTTGTTGTACATTGCTTACATATTGAGCTAAGCCTTACTGGAATTAGCTTTGACTGAAGTGATTTGTCTTGAGCTGCCTGCCATATGATATAAAAGGCTCTGAAAATTTAAAGGATCTTAGGAGTTCAAGGTTACCCCTTGAGGTTCTAAAAATGCCTGGCAAATCTCTCTGTTTTGTTTTGTTTTTTTGAAGAAGAAGATAGATGCAACATCATAATTTCCAATATATGTAATATGGGACAGTTTATCACAGGGTGACCAGATTTCCAAGAATAAAACCCAAAGCACGTTAATGTACATAAATTGACATCTTTATTAGTGCTAAAGCGTAATATGGTAGATTTCGGCAGTGCTTCTGGTTCTCAGGAAGGAGGAAGCACATTCCAAGAAGGGGAAAGAGATAAGAGGAAACATAGTCCAGGGGGCAGTTGTGGGAAAACCAAGAGATTCAGAATAACCCTGCCCTAGAGCTTTCCCAGATTATTTCCCCTTAGGTTAGGTAGAGATGCTTTAGTCTGGCAAGATTCTGTCTATACAACATTAGCAAATAAAGAACTGAAGTTTGGCTGGGCTGATTCTTGGTCGTTCTTGGGCTGGACCTGACACATAACTTAGTTTCTCAAATGCTGTGGGCAAAAATTACAAAAACAAAAAACCATTGAAGGAAGTTTGTTTGTTTGTTTGTTTGTTTATTTGACTCATCTGGCTGCCCGTCTTATAGACCATAACTCTGGGCAGCTCACAGCAACAGTACAAAAAATAAAAACCAATATTTAAAAAAAGAAAGAAGGAAACTCCTGGTGCCCTAAACCAACATTCCTCAATTCATAAGCCTACAACCATTGAATTCCAGCCTCACCCTATCCCAGCATCTGGAGAAAAAGCCAGCTTTTTGAGGCCTTCCAGAAGGCTAAAATGATGGAGGCCTGCTCGATCTCATGAGAGAGGGTGTTCCACTTGGTGGGGGCCACCACTGAGGAGGTGTGCTTCCTGGGTCTTGCTAGATTACAACATTTGAGCAAATTTAGCATTCAGAAGGACTACTTATTGGTAATGAAGCAGCTTTAAGTAATTGCAAGCACTTCTTGTCCCTTCTTATTCTCTTATTCTGTAACAAATAATAGACCCCTCTATCTACCACTCAGTAAATGGAGAACTCAGTAAATGTTTTCTTCCATCCTTATTTCCTATTTCACCAGTAGGTACCCTCAAACTTGATGAAAAAAAAAACTTTGGCCTTATTGAGACAGCCTGAATATCTGAGGCAATTTCTGTGACTATTGCTTTATGCTGTGCCACTGCTGGCCATACCTCAGTACTCAGCTTATGGCTACTGTATCTAGGGTACAGTAAGCAGGATGAATACTGGAATGTAGCCCTACGTATGCCCATGCAAGAAGTAGTGAACATGGATAATTTTTCCATGCTGTAGCTCACACTGCCCTTCTGCTGCTTGTGCTGGTGGTTTTGGTTGACCACCAAGAATGGGCTCATGAAAACTGAAGATATTTCCTGGGTTTAGGGGTGTGGCCAGCACCAAGGTACCTAAAAATTGAGATGGCTGCTTAACCTGGTTCATGAAGATTGGGAAAATACGCTCCAGAGAAGGAAGAGCTTCTTGCTGCTTTAGTCTAATTCCCAAGAATCTTACCCTATCAGTCCGGAAAATCCCTAGACTGTGCAGATATATGCATACCCTGAACCACTGGATGCTCCTAAGAAAGGGGGTGGGTTTGGCATATTTTGACAGTTTTCCCACAGAATTTTTGTGAGACAAGGCCACATATAAATTTTCAAAGCCAGCATTTTCACATGAAAAATAACAGCTTTCTGATTGTGCCAAGAAATAAAGCCTCCCAAAGTGCATTATAGAGCATGATTTCCACATATTTGAAGCAATTTTAAATCTAGACACTTTTTTTATTAAAGAAATTAGTCACCATGGCTGGCTTCAGATTGAAGGGATCTTGGATAAAGCTGGTAGATATGCCTGATAGCCTGATATTTTGCTGATACGTCCTGCTGTGATTTTAAGCTCCTTCAGTAGTCTTTGATCTAGTACGGCAAGATTCTGGCAACCGGTACTGTTTAGAACACACACACATGCACACACAAGTAACAGAGGTCAGGATGGGTGTTTGAAGTGAACTCTGGCAAAGAACAGCTGGGTCTTTAGCAGCTGCCCAAGGTATTTGGATGTTGACACTAGTCTTGTTATCCACTACTTCTCATGTAATTTTAGAGGAATTTTCTAGCTATTTCTACCCTTTATAGGCAAGAAATGTCCTTTTTTTAATCTGAAGAGCAAACTAAATGAAAACAATTTACAATGATCCAAGCCTTTGTTGTGCCAACATTGCTAAAATAAAACCTGGCAGGAAGGGATACTTAACATTGGAATTGCAGTCACTGGAAATAGCAGTAAAATGAAAAAAGTCATATAAGTAATTAGTTGGATTGTGTTTCTTTTTCTTTTTCTAATTTCCTTGCCCAGAACATAATACTGTATTGCTCTTAATTTTAATTGAAATTTGAAACAGCTTTAACTCTTTAATTGTATACCTATACAGTCTGTGTAAAGCAGCATATTTTAAACAATGCCACCATTAAATGACTCTTCACTGGCTTTTTCATGTGTCTCCTGCCTGTGTTACCAGGGTGACTCTAAGATATTTAGTGAAACTTCCATTTTGTAGCATACTTCTAAATTACTAGACTCTGTGTTTATGCTAATTGTTCTTAAACTATAATCACCATGTGCTAAAAACTAGTATAGGATTTTTGTTTGTGAAAGATAGTAACAGCATGAAATGTGTACCAGCTAGGGAAAATGATAATCACTTTATTTAAAATCTTTAAAACATTTGTAACTTCCAACAGAGACCTTTCAAACACTGATGTTTGCCCTCCAGCAATTCAAGTGAAATTGATTTATGTACTAAGATTTTGCATTTTATTTTTTATATTAATGTGTATTTGGTTTTTTCTGTATTTATTTATCACATTTGTAAGGCCACCTGACAAGAAATGTCCTGGCTTTTCTAAGAAGACCATTATCACTTTTCTGTAAAAGAAAATAAGGAAAAAAATGTCAGAGCTGGGTCAGGTAGATTGTCAGAGTAGTTCTGTCACATTCAGTAGAGCAGATAATACCTTTTTTAAAACTTACTTTCACAATAGTTTTAAGCAATGTCACAGTTTGTTAGTATAGATTACCTTAATAGATATTAATTGAGGAACATGCAAATTAGGTCTCAGGAGCAGGATGGAGTGATATAGGTGGAAAGCGATAATGCAAATTTAATTGGTTTAGTTCCTAGATCTCACAATGTATTTTGATTACTTCTCCCATTAGCTGGTTTGCCATTTGCATCAATAGGTAGAGATGTGACTTTTCTGGAAAACATTGAATTAGAAAATATTCTAGAAAATTTTCCTACACAAATGAGTATGGTTCCAATTAATATATTTAACTTAATATGCATAATCTGCACAAGTGTTTGGCCTTTGTTCTTTGATGTGAAAAAAGTAAATCTGTTCTATCTGATGAGGTTAGAACATTACATTCAAAGGAACTAAAAGTTTGATTGTGGAGAAAATTATTTTTATTGGAATATGGGAAACTATCTTGGACAATATGCAATGAAATAATACACAATGTAATCACTTTTAGCTTTTCAGTTTTTAGAGCACTTGCCTGAAAAGCAAATATCATATAACTTTGAAACTCCTGAACATGTCTGAAGTGGAATATTTCCACAAAAAAATGTTGACCCTGGAAAATTTTCCAGTCTACATCTCTGCTAGTGCGAGGTTGGGGAAAACACTACCCTTTGCAACGGTGGCATGACAAGACAAATTGTGCTTGTTGCTTGGCAGCCTAGTCTCTGCTCAGTAACAGGGATTGTGGTTGCCTCCGCCTAATCCTTTCCTCTTCTACAGCACAGTGGTATGCAATACTACTTGAACATAACACCCTTGGGGTAGTATAGGATTCTGAAGCTCTTCAAAGGATGTTACACTAGATTTCCTAATTACTGGCTGTTGTTGGCTATACTGGCTAGGCTGGAGAGAATTGCAGTCAAACAAGATTTGGAAGGTCAGAGGTTTCTTCTGTGTTGATGAATAAGACTGTATTCTAAATTTGCACACTTATGGGCATTTTAACCATGATTCATAATTTCCCATCCTGAGATAATAGTTGTATTTCCAAACTTTGTGGAAATCTGAATTAATTGGAATGAAAGGTTCCTTATTTTCATGTGTGTGTGTGTGTGTGTGTGTGTGTTACTTTTTTTTTCTTTCAAGATACAAATTCTACCAAGGCATGAGTCATGGTAAATGATATTTTTTAATAGAAATAACAACTGGACTCTTCTTTGTTCAGGGACCATTCCAATAGAAAGTTGGCCTTAAGGATCCTGTGGGAAGAAGGGATTGTCCAACTGAAGCAGACTTGGGAGACTTTGCTTGCCTTTTGTCTACTTTTGGAACACTTCTGTTAATAGTAGTGATTGAGGATGTTAACAGTCAATGAAGTAGTCTTCACCTGCTTCAGGGCTTGTTCCAGTGTTATAAAATGTTGGATGAGGGATTAATTCAGTGTTTCGCTTCACAGTGTTGTTAGTTGGGATATTTTAGTACCTAATTCCTCACCTAGTGACTTTGTCAAGAGTAGCATGATAATTATTTAATAACTATATAATGATCTATTAGTTAATGCTGATCAAAGGATGAATATAATAATTCAAAATATACACTCTTTTGTATAAGATATGCTAACACTATTTTCAAGAGAAACCAAGTCTAATTATACTTTTAACAAATAACGAAAGGAGTAAAAAAGAAGACTGTATAACTTCATGGCCCATCCAGCTCTATGATTATGAGATAATTCTTCCAAAGATATCAGGTTTACATTGAAGCTAATAATTAGGTTCTATTAATTTTTTTAGAATGAAGTATTTTATTAGGCTGTGCCACTAAGTATAGTGAAAAGACACAATAACTTAATAATTCTCAGACTGTTATCAAATATTTAACAAATCGGACAGAATTGAAACAAAATGTGTTTATTCCTTAATTAAGGAATATGCTGTTAGTGTGCATGTGTATTCCTTCTGGAAATGTGTTTACTATAGCAGGTAAGGAGAAATGCCTGTTATTTTACTAAAAACAAACCGTTATTCTGTTGTAAACACATATTTCTCTCAACTTAGTGTTACATAATAGTTTCAGCCAGTGTATTTTCCATCGAGCATTATAAAATTTAACACAGGGGTAATGCTTTATTGATGCTTGTTTTGTTGACCTTTTACATCTTACATTGGTGACATATTGGCCCTCTCTCTCCAATGATATGGTACTCTAATGGCTAGGATGGAATGGGTCAGATAATGAAAGTCTCTGGTACATTAACTTTCAATTTCATGAATGTCTGAATACTGTATGGAAGATAAATAACAGGCATTTTCTTCCTTGTAGATGTTAACATTTTATAAGCTGGTTATACTCTCTGTTGTATTACTTAACAGTGGGCTGTATGTTATGATAGCAAAATGAATATGTACAGCTTTGACAAGGATGATTGCATAATAGCTTGTAACTTTCAAGAAAGATTGTCAATGGCTGAGCATACCAAGTAAGGTGTTCTAAATGTACACCTCCTTTTGCTTTATGTAAGTGAAGATTAGTCTTGCCTTTTGATCTTTGTACTGAGGTTTTGGCTGGCTTGAGAGACTGGATTGATATGGCGACATTCCCTGTATATTTTAAGCTGGATGCTAAATATAAAAATATAATTAGGACAAGGACTTAGGTAGCTGGACCTGTCTGCTAGAAGAAGCATAAAAACAGTGAAATAAGAGCACAAAATACTCTGCAAGTCTTTTGATAGCACCTGTCACGTTTAAGGTTTGTTGACAACTTCATATTTTCCTCAACACCCTGACTGAAACAGGGTTGAAATACAACCTTCCTCAGCCTTGTGCTCTCCAAATATATAAGTGTGTGGGAGAGAGATCCTAGTAAATTGTTCATCTAGAGACACTGCATTGTAAGCCTATACAACTTTCCATCTTACTCGCTGTTCAGGAATGAGACTGTTGGACTTTGTACATGCCTCTGTCTTTACACAGCTTCCATCTAATGACATCCTGTCAGTGCTGCTATTAGCTGTTGTCCAGATCTCTTAGAAATAGAAGGACAATACAGGAATCACTGCAGAAAAACCCAAGGAAATAATATCCTTGGTGCAGAATGCGGCTGTGTGGGCAGTAATGGGTGCTGGTCGTTTAACACATGTGACACCTCTGCTCTGCAAGCTGCATTGGCTACAGTATGCTTCCAGGTGCAATTCTTCTTCTTTTTTTTTTTAATATACAGTATATATAAGAATTTTATTAGATTTCAGACAAAGATAAAAACAGTTACAAAAAGAGTTTAACAGTTGCAAAAAGAGGTGACTTACGACTTTTAACAGCAAGGACAACAATCTTCCACCATCAATCCCATATTCTATATTAAACCAAAATCACATTATTTCTATAAATCATTCTGTTGACACAATATAAAAATTATGAAATGCAATTGCTCCCTCCCCTTATGTTAAAAGAAGATAAATACAGTGTGTGTGTGTGTGTGTAATCTCCTAATCAACTCCGCCCCCCCAGGGATGGTTTAGTTCAGCAGTTCTCAGCCAAGGGCCATATGGCCCCCTGGGTACCCTAGGATATTTGAAGGGGGCCACAGGTGAAAAACATGTAACTGGGAGACCACAGCATGTGCCAAGGGGGCCACAGAAAAGCAAAGTGTATAAAATTGCAAATACTGTCTTGTTCACGCCAAAAAGCAGACCAGTTACTGTCCTGTGTCTGTATCCAGTAATGGGACCTGGACAGGGGAGCCACGGGAGGAAAATGGGAGGGGGGGTCATGGGTGAAGAAAGCTTGAGAGACCCTGGTTTAGTGGATTCCTGCACTGAACAGAGTGTTGAATGTGATGATCTAGAAGTCCCCTTTCCAGCTCATATATTCTATAATTCTTTTTCAGTAAGAATGCTGTTTTTGGCAAAGTTCAGACTCACGTCCACTTTTCCTGGAATATGTTATGAAGGTACTCTGTTAGTTCACAGTTCCATACTTGGCTAATGTTTTGGTCAGAATGCCAGTACAACCAGGCTCAATTAAACTAGTATCTTGTCAATAACGGCCAGGGTTACAGGAAATCTCCCAGTCATTTGGTTTCTGGAATAATTCCCCCCCCCCCCCAAGACTATAGAAAAGCAGTGCAGGGACATGTTTAGGGATGCTTGTGGAAAGAGGTAAATTGTTTAATAAAACAAGCAAAATTGTTTAATAAAGCAAGCAAAAATGAGAAATTATGGAGCTAAACCCATATGCTGATTAAATCAAATCACATTTCCTTTGCTGATTGAAGAAAGTCTTGGTGACTTTATGGACTCACCATTTTTCTTGGGAACAGTGGACAAGTGGTTTGCCTTCTTTTGAGATATTTTTGAACAGCCTAGTTTAGCCTACTGTATATTACTTGTGGTTTTCCACCCAGGTACTAACCAGATGTGACCTTGCTTACCTGTTTTTTTGATGACTTTATACTTAAAATCGTATTGGTAAAACTTTACCTTTAAGTTACATAGGAACATTTTGGACAGAAAAACAGTTGTTGATAACCATTAGAAGAATTTTTCCTGAAAATTTTGAATATGGAATTAAAATGTTGCCCAGTGAAGCCCTAGAAACATTTATTTCTTGGGATCCTTTGTTACAGTCTTAAACTGCTAAAAATATCAGCATCAATGCCAGCCTTTCTCAACCTTTTTATTCTGGAGAAACTCTTGAAATAATTTTTAGGTCTCAGAGAACACCTGCATATAAGTTGTTACACCTACAGCTCACAGTATATTAGCATGATTAGTAAGATGAATCGTGGTGCATAAACATTCCCACCACTGCAAGAGCTAGCATTGCACAGCGTGCAAAGTTTTTTAAAAAAACTATGTTTCTTTTTTTCAATCATGATCTCTTGTGGAACCCCTGGCAACTTCTCATGGAACACCATTAGAGAAAGGTTGATCTACACCTTAAACATAAGGTCTTATATAGCATTACTAGCCTTAGATATGAAGTTTTCTATACCAGTCACTATCCCTTCCCCTTTACTAGAGTAAATTGTGGGAATAGGAAATCTACTCTTGAAGATTGCAGTGTCTGTTGAACAACAATGCGACAGACCATGTTCGTAGAAGAATTTGGTCCAAGACAAAATTTATGTTCTGAAGTGAGAGAACCACATGTCTCAGTTTCAGATGTCAGAGTCCTTACTTGTCTCTTTCCTGTTGTCAGGTTTGGTTGCTTCTGTGTTCATAGTTTCTGTAAACCCTTGTTTTGACTGTAGCTATTGTCAGAATTTAATAGTAAAGGTAAAGGTAAAAGTTTCCCTTGACATTAAGTCCAGTCGTGTCCAACTTTAGGGGGTGGTGCTCATCCCCGTTTCAAAGCCGAAGAGCCGGCATTTGTCCGTAGACACTTTCTCTGTGGTCATGTGGCTGGATGACTAAACGGAACGCCGTTACCTGCCCGCCAAAGCGGTACCTATTAATCTACTCACATTTGCATGTTTTCGAACTGCTCGGCTGGCAGGAGCTGGGACTAGCAACAGGAGCTCACCCTGTCACGCGGATTCAAACTGCTGACCTTCCAATCGGCAAGCTCAGCGGTTTAACCCGCAGCACTCTTAAATAAAAATCACACCCATGATATCTTACCACTGTCCAAGTGCCCTGGTATCTAAGAACAGATCTTGTATCCTTCTGTCATGGTTTGGATTGCACTGTTACCTGATGAGGTTTCATTCTGTGATCTAAATTCTGCCATTGCTTCTCAGGTATTCATAGATAACCAGCAGAGTTTAATTATGTGGTAAATACGATAACACAACAAAAAGTGTTGCAAACCTTTCTTAGATTTAGGAATATCCTCTCATTTGGGGTACCTTAAAATATAAGTTAAAAAAATGGAATCCTTAGCACAGAAGCAGGGCGAATTTGCTAACCGCTGGGCTGCAATATCATCTTTCTTACATTCCTGATTCTTTCTCCAGATTAGATGACAAAAATGATCAAGTGTTAGAAACCTTTCACAGATGAAACCTGTCAACCAGCACAAGGTTGCAGCTGTGCTGCTGTAATTGTTTATATCCTAGTGATGATTTTTATTTTACTTTTTACTGGTGAAGTACATGTGTTGTATCTTGAATAAGATGATCACACTTTAGTCCCATGACTAAATTGGGATGAAACCATAGCTGATTTTGTCTGGATCTAGCCTTTGAATTTTTTTCTGTAAAGAAGCAGATATTCTCAATATTTTCCTTCACAAGTTATTTATTAAATATATAATCTCCCCATCCACCTACTAGGCTCCCATGGAAATATATTGTTAAACTTTAGGTTAAAGTCTGTTATTAAAATTGGGAGCAGAAAACACAATACCATATGCAGAGTAAAATATGAGAGAGTAATTAAAATGACAGAATTTTGAGTTCATTAGAATTAACCAGTTTTGCAAGTAATTCCTAGATGTGCACCAGCATAAGATATATTTGAAATATGATATGTATGTGCTGCATATCAGTTTCTATCTGCGTATACCATAACTAGTAATCATACTTTTGCTATTTGAATGGTTTATGTTACTGTGTTCCCCTTGCTTCAGATTCTTTCTTTATTGATTTTCTGTTTTTAAACTGTAAGCTGTCCAGAGTCATTCTGGAGTCAGGTGGACTCCAACTCTAATAAGTACATAATAAAAAACAGAATGCTGAAGTAAAAAAGGAACATTCCCCTGTCATTATTTTTGCCTCTTTCATACTAACATTATTGTACATTTAGCTGTAGTATTTCCATTTAGAAACTCAAATCTAGGTTTGATTTCCTATATTGGCTTTCCCTATTGCTGTTATTTACAATATTTACAAACCCTCAGATGCCATGTTATGCTATATAGTAGCTTTTGCCTGACTTTGAAAACAAAGAGAAAAAGGGATTGCAGATCAAAAATAAATACACACACACACACACACACTTTTTTTAATCTTCAAGTTATTCTCAAGATATTCTTTTCTCTATATAGTTTGTTAAACTACTGCCAATATTTTGGAATTGTGGCTGTTATATATTTTATTTTTTTCTTTTCTTTCCCAATGCCAATTATTGTTTTTTCTTTGCAATAATTTTCTTTGCAATCTGCATAGAGTTTTTGTTTTTGGGTGGATTAGAAACAACATTAGATAATAATTTATTATTAGTTACTTATATAATTATAATTATATAATATTATATAACATTATATTATATATAACTGATATTTTAAGTTATGAGGACTCTGTAAGACTACTAGATGTTAGAAAAATAATTGAAACTGCACTTGAGGACAAAACAATTTTGTTTGAAAATGTTGCTTTTTAATCCTGAAGTGACAGTCTTAAAATCAAATAATATTACCACATAGTCACCAAAATATTGCCACTTTTGCTAACGGGAAAAGAAAAATACATTCTTATGCATTCATTCCAGTTCTATTATAGTAGCAACGTTTATTTTTTAAAAAAAACTCTCTGGATGCAATGTGATTAGCATTAGTCCAAGTTTCATTATTTGAGACTGTTGGATCTGAATGAATAGATTGCTTAATATGCTGGGAATTTGACCAATGTGCAGCATCAAACTAGAAATGGGAGTTGATTTCTTATTATTGGGAGGTCTTTTATAGCACATCTTGAAACCAATCCAAGGTGTATGTGTCGTCTTCCAACGATTTCTGAGGGTTTTTTTTTTTAAGCTTCCAAAATTGCAACCTCAAAAGACAAGTATTAAATGAGATTTTTGAGAATATGGCCAGAAATACACTTCTAAGAGCAGGGTCATTCACTTCAGGAATGTTTCATCATTTTATGGTAGTAACAACTGAGTCAGTCTTATGTGCATTTCTGAGACAAATTATATGTCAGATTTTTAATTCACATTTTCAGCATTATTTATGATGCTGTAAGAGAATTCCAAATATTCTGAGGCTGGATGGAATCTCCTACTCATTGCATTAGCCCATTCTTTTAAAAAGGTTTTTTTGGATAATATTTCAGAACTGTAATATGTAATGAAGATACAATGATAGGAGGGTACAATTACATAATTAATAGTTATATAGTTAATCTGTTCATTTATAGTTGTTTCTTCTGAAAGAAAAGATGAAGGAAATCTGAAATCTGTACACACACACAGGAATTATTTTTAAACAAGCAATGCGCAGAAGTGGAAGAAGACAATAGAATAGGAAGGACAAGAGACCTCTTCCAGAAAATTAGAAACATCAGAGGTAAATTCCAGGCAAAAATGGGTATGATCAAAAACAAAGATGGCAAGGACCTAACAGAAGAAGAAGAGATCAAGAAAAGGTGGCAAGAATATACGGAAGACCTGTATAGGAAGGATAACAATATTGGGGATAGCTTTGACGGTGTGGTCAGTGAGCTAGAGCCAGACATCCTGAAGAGTGAGGTTGAATGGGCCTTAAGAAGCATTGCTAATAACAAGGCAGCAGGAGACGATGGCATCCCAGCTGAACTGTTCAAAATCTTGCAAGATGCTGCTGTCAGGGTAATGCATGCTATATGCCAGCAAATTTGGAAAACACAAGAATGGCCATCAGATTGGAAAAAATCCACTTATATCCCCATACCAAAAAAGGGAAATGCTAAAGAATGTTCAAACTATTGAACAGTGGCACTCATTTCACATGCCAGTAAGGTAATGCTCAAGATCCTGCAAGGTAGGCTTCAGGAATTCATGGAGCAAGAATTGCCAGATGTACAAGCTGGCTTTAGAAAAGGCAGAGGAACTAGGGACCAAATTGCCAATATCCGCTGGATAATGGAAAAAGCCAGGGAGTTTCAAAAAAACATCTATTTCTGTTTTATTGACTATTCTAAAGCCTTTGACTGTGTGGACCATAACAAATTGTGGCAAGTTTTTAGTGGTATGGGGATACCAAGTCATCTTGTATGCCTCCTGAAGAATCTGTATAATGACCAAGTAGCAACAGTAAGAACAGACCACGGAACAACGGACTGGTTTAAGATTGGGAAAGGAGTACGGCAGGGCTATATACTCTCACCCTACCTATTCAACTTGTACGCAGAACACATCATGTGGCAAGCTGGGCTTGAGGAATCCAAGGCTGGAGTTAAAATTGCTGGAAGAAACATTAACGATCTCAGATATGCAGATAATACCACTTTGATGGCTGAAAGCGAAGAGGAACTGAGGACCCTTATGATGAAGGTGAAAGAAGAAAGTGCAAAAGCTGGCTTGCAGCTAAACCTCAAAAAACCCAAGATTTTGGCAACCAGCTTGATTGATAACTGGCAAATAGAGGGAGAAAATGTAGAAGCAGTGAAAGACTTTGTATTTCTAGGTTCAAAAGATTACTGCAGATGCTGACTGCAGTCAGGAAATCGGAAGACACTTAATCCTTGGGAGAAGAGCAATGACAAATCTCGATAAAATAGTTAAGAGCAGACACATCACACTGGCAACAAAGGTCTGCATAGTTAAAGCAATGTAGTAACTCCCTGTAGTAACATATGGCTTCGAGAGCTGGACCATAAGGAAGGCTGAGCAAAGGAAGATAGATGCTTTTGAACTGTGGTGTTGGAGGAAAATTCTGAGAGTGCCTTGGGCTGCAAGAAGATCGAACCAGTCCATACTCCAGGAAATAAAGCCAGACTGCTCACTTGAGGGAATGATATTAAAGGCAAAATTGAAATACTTTGGCCACATAATGAGAAGACAGGACACCCTGGAGAAGATGTTGATGCTAGGGAGAGTGGAAGGCAAAAGGAAGAGGGGCCGACCAAGGGCAAGGTGGATGAATGATATTCTAGAGGTGACGGACTCGTCCCTGGGGGAGCTGGGGGTGTTGACGGCCGACAGGCAGCTCTGGCATGGGCTGGTCCATGAAGTCATGAAGAGTTGGATGCGACTGAATGATAAACAACACACACACACACACACACACGCACCTGCCTGTTTGCCTGCAAGGAAAATCAACATGATCCAACTGGTTGTAGGCTGACTTCTGCCATGATGTCACCTAAATCAGTTTTTCTATCTCATCTCTATTTCTGTTTGTGTAAAATAAGAGTTCACACAAATTGAATAGTATTTATATGATATAGAGCAGGCAGTATTAAAGTTGGAAGAGATAGGGGTACTTTTTATCTATTTGTAGCCACAGCAAATAGGCTGCCAGTTCCGTCTGAGGTGCAGTACTGACAGCCAACATTGAGCAAAAGTAATAATAGAAGAAAATGATCTTTCTTTGTTGCCATGATTATTATAGACACCTTAAGGTGGCCTCTAGCTGCATGTGCAACTCTAGCCCCATAATATATAAGGGGTCTGAGAAGAGTCCATGATAACCTTCCGTAATCTGGCACACTCAAGAAGTATAATTCTGGTATTTGCAACCCCAAAATATTTGGAGGTTTTGGAGATTGAGAAAGTTGCTCTGTGGGAGCTATTTTTATCAGTGATTCTGGTCATCTGCTCCTCCTGGGGGGGATCGGACGCTAGCTGAATCACCAGCCATATTCGTGAGCATCTTTTAAAGCAGCTTTTTTCAAACTTGGCAACTTTAAGATGTGTGGACTTCAGCTCCCAGAATTCCTCAGCCAGCATGGGAGATGAAATCTATACATCTTAAAGTTGCCAAGTTTGAAAAACACTGTTTTAAAGCGTTTCTTAAACAAAAAAATACTTTTTAAATTATTTGAATAATGTAAACAGTCTTTAAACATTTAAGAGTTGGACCACAATTCTGGACAATCTTAAATTTAAATACTTAAATGAAAAACCTTGCAAGCTTCTAGTGGGGTTTTAACACTTCTGTTTTTAAACAGAGAGATTGCTTGCTCTTGTTTGTAATTGGCTCTAGTTAACCTATATTCTTTGTAGTGGCTATACACTTTTCTTCTTCCTGCTGCTGCTTGTACCATTGTCTTGAACCCAAACTTAAGGTTATCAGTCACCTGCATGAGCTTTACTGAGAATTTTTTGCCAATAGAAATGGTGAGATCTGATCTGGAGTTGACTCCTCATGTTTGCATCTTGTGAGGAATAACCTCACCTCAAGGACAAACCATGCGTTTAACATTTCATGTAGTTTGGCCGTGTAACTCTAGAGTTGAAACATTAGAGGAAACAGCAATGTTCAGCAACTAGGTATACATATTATAGATTACTGTTGACTTCTCTTATCAAATTGAAAGGATAGCTAATACCATTATTTGTGACTGATGGCATTTCACAGAGCCAAGAATTCAAACTTCTGGAAACAATTATCTGCAATGAATTTGATCTACTAACATTTAAACTGCTGAGTGTAGCAAGTTGTTACTTACTTGGCACATATCTGTAAAGCTCCAAAATCTATATTTAACATTTATCAATATTATTAATAATGATGAAGTACAGAGTCACAAAATACATTCCAGTTGTTCAGCAGTGGCATCCATGAGGGAGATGGGAGGGTAAAAAAAAAAGTTAATTGTGTCAGTGCAATAGAAATCCTGCCCTTCTATACATGTGTAAATGACGTGCACACATACAAAGGGGCAGGGCTTCAATTGTACTCCATGACTGCCATGCTGAATTTTTACAGTCCCCACCCTGCACAACTGCTCATGCTCTCTAAATCATTGCAAAGAAATACATAATCTAAATATACACTGTAAATGCAAAATTTTTTGTAATGTTCACACACACACACACACACATATACATAGACATACATATACACATACATATACATATACATATATAGTGAATAAGATGAAGGAGGAAAAATTGCATAATCAGATATATATAAAGAATCTGTGAGTGTGAAAAGTAATTTTGATGACTTATTTGTTTCATGCCATAAATAGGCATGGCATCTGGCCGCCCAAATTTGCCCTTTAATTAAGGTGTGTTTAATTGACAGGATAGCAGCATTTTATTCATTTTGTTAGAGGCTCTATTTGACAGTATTAATGTATCAGTTAATTGGGATGGTTACCATAAATGAGGCCATCAGCAAATACCATGAAAATGAACAGAACAGTTTGGAATGTACAGCAAGAAAATTAACAGTAGCTGGAGAAGTAATGTTTTCAGATGTTATTGTTTCATTTAGTAAAACTCATATCTGCTTCTGCATACTGCTTTTTGACTTGGTCTTGGACTATAAACAAACAAATAAATACTGTTTTAAAAGAAATCAGCTTTTATTGCATAAACTGCTAAGTATATCCATTGTCATATTGAATTTTATAGAAATATATACTGTAAATAATAATGACATTAAGTGTTCAGATTGTAAGACATTCCTGAGAGAAGGTATTAAATTATAGCGACCCAGGGTAAATTAAAAATAATAAACAGGAAACACATTTGGATTGAACTAATGTGATGTTAATCCTGGGATGAGCTAACTACAACTCTTCCCTCAAGTTGGATTTCTCTAGCTGTCTCAGACCAGAACTCCTTAGACCAGAACAGCCTTAGCTACTATAACTAAAGTTCAGGAATATTAGGAATTATAGTCTAATAACTAGAAAGAACCTGGTTGAGGAAATTGAAATTAAATCCTTCTGTTTTCCCTGATGTCAAAGAAACGTTAACGTTTTCAAGAAAGGTCACCAAACTACTAGATGTTTTGTATTTAATAAAAAGCATATTCTCTGAAGTTTTGTTGTTGTTGTTGTTGTTGTTGTTGTTGTTATTATTATTATTATTATTATTATTATTATTATTATTATGTTGCTCTTTCTCCTAAGGAGCCCTGAGAAGTGAACAGAAAGAGCAATAAAAATACTTAATGGTAAAACCACCTAATCATAAAGATGCAATAAAAAAGAATAAGAACACATGAATTCCTGAAAGTGAGACCAACAGTCTAAAAAAACAGCCTGATCTCAGAGTAGTTGTTTATTGTTTAAAACAAGGCATCATGCAGAATGGGTGTACTTATTCCCTTGGGAGACACTTCTATAATCAGGGAACTTCCAATGAGATTTTTATTTTGCTTAATCACACTTTTCTTAACCAAACCATATTTGATTTTCAAACAGAGGTGACAGTGGGCTACTGTATCTGGGCTAAAAAACCATTACACCCACTAGATGGCAGCACAGAGATATGAACCCCCCCCCCACTCTCTCTGCTGCCATCTAGTTAAATTTTATCCCACCTTTTGTACAGAAGCTCAAGGTGGCATAAACAGTGCCCCCTCCTCCTATTTTTCCTTATCAGAACAACCCTGTGAGGTAGGTTAGGCTAAAAGAGAAAATGACTGGCCAAAGTAACCCAGTGGACTAGGTGTCTCACCACTCCTGAGTCTCATTACTCCTAGTCCAGCCTTTAGCCTCTATATCATTCTGGCTTTCATCTAATCATAGTCTGGATATTTGCAGCCTTGATCTGGTAACCCTGGAGAACTTTTGGGGCAAAGATAAGCCAGCAAATGTTATGGCATGCTGAGTTTATTTTGTGAAACTATCTGCTGCAAGAAAGCCCTTCCACTGAATTAGTTTAACTACTTTTCCCATAGAAATTATATGGGATTTGTGGATAT
The DNA here is from genome assembly GCF_035149785.1 of Candoia aspera. Lineage (NCBI taxonomy): Eukaryota > Metazoa > Chordata > Lepidosauria > Squamata > Candoiidae > Candoia > Candoia aspera. The sequence goes on along the minus strand of NC_086153.1, from coordinate 86,790,656 downwards.
AATCTATCTCTCATAGAAACTGAAGAGCTGCAGTATATATCTCCCAGACTCATTTTTTGCCAAAGATTCCAGATACTATATGTTAGGACTGCATCTCTGTAGACAAAAAAATCCTGTTCACTTTCAGTGGAAATGTGGGGATTATTCCTTTGCTGTATACAGTAGTTTTTATTTCTTCTATAGGGATATCATAAGGATAACAGTCATATCTGAAATTGTATGCAAAATGCAAAATTTTAAAAATCCTCATTCATCTTTAATTACTTATAGAAAGCAAGCTAGTTTTAATATAAAACGTGTGACCAGATGTGTGTGTGTGTGTGACTGTGCAAGTGAGCAGATGTACAGCAATCAGGGCCTCTGTGGGGGAGAGGTCAAAAAAGTCAAGATGGGGGCTGCAACCATGAGTTCAAAGCCTTGTGGTTCTTACATATGTTGCATATGATGCCTGTGAGAACAAAGATGATAAATAATAATGGCTGCAACTGCTTGTGTGTTTGTCTTCTCCAACAGGCAGCAATTAGGGCTGCATCTAGTCCTTGGTGGGCTAAAAGGAAGAGCAGGAAATTGCACAAATAATAGCCCAAAATCCAGACCTTGCCCTAAAGAAATGTATGCAGAAACATAAGCACTGCATGATGCTATCAGATTTACTCAGCCATAAGTTACTCAGTGGTTCTGGCTATCTTAAACACTTCTTAAAATTTCCATCTTTTCTCCCGTTTTATTTTATATGTACGAGGTTCGGCCAGTTTGGTCTAGTGGTTAAGGCAACAGGCTAGAAACCAGGAGACTGAGAGTTCTAGTCCTGCTTGAGGCATAAAAGCCGGCTGGGTGACCTTGGGCCAGTCCCTCTCCCTCAGCCCAACTTACCTCACAGGGTTGCTGTTGTGGGGAAAATAGGAGGAGGAAGCAGTATTAGATATGTTCGCCGTCTTGAATTATTTATAAAAATAATAAAGGCGGGATCGAAAATAATATTTTTTTTAAAAGTTACTTGGGATGGGAAGTACTGAGCTGAAATTCAAGCCAGTTTTATTTTCCATGTATAGAATACTTCACAACTATTATTTTATTCATTATCAAAGACAAAACAGGCAGCCCTTCCAGACTCTAGTCACTCAGGGTCTACTATCTGGAGTTAGATACAACACAGGGGCTCCAGGCAGACTACTCAAGAGAAGTAGAATTAGGGAAAAAGCTAATTTGGAGCAAATAGCTCAGATCCTATTTAGACTACGCATCTGCCTCTCTGTCCCTGTAGACACAGGCACTTAACCACCAAAGCTAATGCAGACTGTACAACTCTACTGCAACTTCATACTGCAAAGTGTGTTTTGCTGCCTGGAACCGACCCTGTTGTTTAATGATTGAAACTGATGTTAGGTTGCAGTGTGTCCACAGGAGATTGCTGCTGATGTCAGAATAACAAAAGTAGCATTGTGGCATCATGCCTCAGACTCTGCCCGTTTTATACGTGTATGTCACATCACAACGCATTTGCAAAAATGGCAGGTGTGGTGGTTGCCTTGCTCCCAAAGAGACACGGACTCACTTAGATAGGGCTAAGGATTTCCGGTTTAATGGGAAAAGAATGCATACACGGAAAAAGACAGGAGTGGGCACATGGCGTGCGGGGTATCCTGTAAATACCCGCGGTGCGGACCTGGCCCTTCTCCACCCCCCATTGTCCCACAGTCTGGATCTGGATTCTTGATGGGCGATCAGGGTGCGATACTGGGGTCTCGATGGGCGATCGGGGGGATTATCGCTGATCGCCTCTGTCTCTTTCCCGTGTCCGGCGCAGGTGCGTCCCCCGGGGTAATGCAGAGATGCCCGGGAGATATGATGATGGCTTCTTTGGTCAGGGCAAAGGTATGCTTCCTTTGTCCTTTAATTGCATTTGTACCTGAGTGTTTAAAGGATTAGTATGATTCCTTCCTCCTTCCTTCCCTTATCCGGAAAGGCATGTTCCCCGTTGTGATGCATGATTGCATTGCAACGGGGACATGACAGCAGGGCTCACTTCAGAAAGCCGTGGCACTCCTTCTATCATTCCAGCTCCCCTTTGCCCCTCCCCACATATGTTAGGTTGGATATATGCACAGCTGTGGATTGCTTGATGGTGGTTAAAATGATCTTCTTCAAATGGCATATAGATGCTCTTTTCCTAGTCCACTTCTTCTGCAGCCATACACCAAGAATTATAAGAGTTACTTTATTAAGCCTCCTGTAACCTTGTACAGCTGTTCTTTTTCTTAGGCCATTTCTTCTCCTCTTATTCATCTAAGACTGAAGACAAATTTATTTGCAATATAAAACCTCAAACATAAAAACAAATGCTACCGGAAATATCCCTCTGTCTATGTTCTTCAAAAATCCGTGTATTTAGCTGGCTGAAATAATTGGTGTCTGAGTTCCTCATTTATTTCTATGTTTGCCAAGCTGTATCTCCAAGAATGTAAACTTTGTTCTTTTTGAGAAATAACTTCCCTGAGGAGGTTCTTTTTTTTCTTTTTGTATTTCTCATGGTAATATAATCACAGCAAGATTTAAACAAGTCAAGTATTTATATATTTCTGTAAAGATCAGCCATGCACCAGGTTATATTTGACAATATTTTCAGAAAGGCAAAAATAGAACTGGATCAGAAGCAGTGTGTCCATGGTTCTGAAGCAGAAAAGAAATGTAACTTTTAACTGCTCTGAAGTTTAGCACTGTTTTTGAAATTTCATTATTAATGTGATACGAATGTTGCAGTTCCCCACTTAAAATCTATCTGTAGGAACCAGGGAATATACAGTATGTCATTAGAAAGCAACAAAGACAAAGGTCCTCTTCAGATGCTGTTTATTCTGTTTATTCTGTTTATTCTACCTATGGAAGATGGCAAGATTGACCTGCCCACTTTGATGGGAAAGCAAACTTCTTTTTTTTTTTTTTTTGGATGGGATAGCAAAACTAACTAAATTTCTCTGATTCTACAGGGTTCCAGTCTCATGGGGGATTATAACTTTTCAGCCAAATGCTTTTACAGTTACACTTCATCACCAGCATGAGAAGCTTAGAATTGGAAGAATTCAATCCTGCTTAGTAGACTTTACCTTCCCTCCATAGATGGCATTTTATAACACTCATGAGTGTCAGCCCTTTGAGGTCACCCACATCAGGAAACCAAAACCAAGAATGCTAATGCTACCTTTACTGTAAGGTCACAGTAACAGAATCTTGGAAGTCTGAAAGCACTTCCCCCCTCCCCTGCCTTTACGTTCCAGAGAACTAGGGAGGGTCTCTTCTGAGACGCTTTCTCCATCCCCATTCCTGCTTTGGACTCAGATTTCTCTTATCATAGTGTTGTCTAAGTTGAGGTTCTTCCTCCTGTCTCTCAAGCTTATTCTCACAGCCCATTACAGGATAGATGTCATGATCGCCGTTGCGATGTTTGTGACATCGTAACGGCTCACATGACAAAGCGCGGATGCGTGTCAATGGCTGGAGAGGTGTGGGCGATAAACTGGACAAAGAAGGTAATGGGGTTGGGAGATCTACTGAACAAACAAGGTCCCATCGCCCGGTAATCGGCCATTGACGCCCCTGATAAAGAAAGGATCAGGGCGAGGTTCGGAAAGGCGCGTCCGGGCTTTCAAGGAATATTGAGGTCTAATCGCCCAGTAATGGACCATTACCTCGCAGGAAGATAAACAGGGCGATGCCCGGGGCAAATGGGGCTGGACGACCTCTGACCTATCAAGTCTTGATGGCCTGTCACTCCGTGGAACTCGTGGAGCATACCCGGGGAGTGTGGGGATGGAGCGCTGTTTGGTGCGAGACTATTTAATTCAACTTTTGGCGCGCTTCCCTCACTCTCAGCTTTTTACTGGCGTGCATTCTATTCTAAATAAAAGCCAGAGCTTAAACTTGATTTAGAGTCTGAGTCTTTTATTTGGTCTTAGGCATTCCTTACAATAGAGCCTTTAAATACTTTAACTTTAGGCTGATGGCCTCCTAAAGATTTTTCTTCCAATATATTTGGAGGTTTTCTAATATATTCAGAAAGATGAAAACATATTTACATACCATCTTCATTATCATAAGAGTTACTATTAGAAGCTGACTTTCGTGTGTCATTCTTCTTTTTTTTTAATCTGTTCAATCATGTCCAATTCTTGGAGACTGCCTGGACAAGTCCCTGCAGTTTTCTCGGCAAGGGTTTTCAGAAGTGGTTTTCCATTGCCTGCTTCCTAGGGCTGAAAGAGAGTGACTGGCCCAAGGTCACCCAGCTGGCTTTGTGCCTAAAGCGGGACTAGAACTCACCATCTGCCGATTTCTAGCCTGATGCCTTTAGCCACTACACCAAACTGGCTCTCATGACTCATTCCAGTAGTCTAAAATAACAGTCTTTGACTGAAGACATTGCTGTTAAGGGCAGAGTTAAAGCAACTATACCTCTGGAAATACGAGCTGTCAGGCTGTCAGCTTATATTAGGAATATCCTTGATATATCTGATACAAGCAATTAATGTGTGCAGGTTGTTCTCTTGTGTTCCTAGTTTGGAATTATGCTTTTGAGCACCTATTTAGAAGTGAAGTTTGTTATTTAGTTTGCCAGATTGACATTTATTGGTGGGAATAAATAATGTTCACAAGGTATACACACAGTATGTGTATATGAAATCAGATGGGAAATAAATGAAAATTTGTGTAAAGATTCAGTGAATATCATGAGTATGCAGGACAAGGTAGGATACATTTAAACTCTCAGATAATAAGTTCAATGAGTAATATTCTGAGGCAAATCTGGTTTGCTATTCTTTACATTTATATCCTTTCTTTCTTTCTAAGAGCTTAAGGCAACATACAGAGGCCCCTTTCCTTCTATTTTAACCTCTCACAAACTTTATGAGATAGTTTGGCTGAAGATAGTGACTGACTCAAATCAGCACTAGTGACTGATAGAAAATGCCCAGTCCATGTACAGAATTATAATTGCAGTATTATTGTAGGAGAACATGTTGTAATCCAGGAGCAGGCAACATATTTCAACCTTAGCTACTATAGTTTATAAAAATTACTATCATTATCATTATCATCATCATCATCATCATCTCCAAGGGCAATAGAGGGCACTTTATTATACTAATTGACGATATCAGTTAGGGAAGCCTGAAATTTTTAGGCCCTTTTGGACTAGCTCAGAGGGTAAGGTGAAAATGGGTGCCTTAAGGACAAGGCATCTATTATAATTTAAATTTTAAAAATAGTTTAAAGCACATCACAGAAACTCAACCATGTTGTACATGAATTTAAGCAATGGGATCTGGAATTGTTCTCAGGGCTGTAAAATGCGAGCTGTGAGCTATATCTGGTCTGTGGAGTAGCATTCCTAAGTACATTAATGGAGCTATTCATGGAGCAAAAGCTATGAAATAGCTGGATGTCTTCTCGCATAACTACTTTATTTACAGTGATGATAATGTAGATAAGCAGAAGACTTAGCTTGGTTATTCTTGATGCTCCTATCAGGAACTTTGAGAATACCATTGCATGTATACTGCAGCTTCTATTCTTTCTCCCACATGCCCCTCTACATACCAAAGAGAAAAAGTGTTCCTCAAAGGTAAGGGTAGATAGATTGCAGGCAGTGTAGGGGTAATTGCCAAAGATAGGGATCTGAGATTGAAAATAGCTTTAATTATCTTCAGTCTTCACTAATTGTCCTCAGCAAGAAAATGTTAATTCTTACTCAATTCAGCAATATCCTCGAGGACGTTCTGCACATCAGTAGTTGATTTAAGGGCAAACCCACACACTAAACTTTCCTAGCAAGGAGTTTTTAATTGCATACAGAATGATATAACATCAAATTCTTGTAATACTATTAGTAGTTGTAGAAAAGATTTTTTTTTATAGTGAGGAAAATAACTTTTTGAATCATCATCAGCAGCAGGACGTTCTGCACATCAGTAGTTAATTTAAGGGCAAACCCACACACTAAACTTTCCTAGCAAGGAGTTTTTAATTGCATACAGAATGATATAGCATCAAATTCTTGTAATACTATTAGTAGTTGTAGAAAAGATTTTTTTTTATAGTGAGGAAAATAACTTTTTGAATCAGCAGCAGCAGCAGCAGCGCCCTTCAGTAATTCTTAGAACAGCCTTCCTGAGGTGGCACAATGTTATATTCCCTCTGTATTGATAATGAGGGGGATCGAGACAATATTGCCTTGCCTTAAGTCAATTAAAGAGTTCATGGCTGAGGTGAGGTTTGAAACAGTCACCTCCCACATCCCATTCTCCTTCAGCACCCAATACCAGCTTTGAAGTAAATGCAGTTTATGTTTTGTTCATGAAATCACGCTATAATAATGGAGATTTTATCGTTGTTGTTCTGATATTAGAATAATCTCACTGTGAAAAATACCAGGTTATTAAGAAATCAGTGATTTATTGATTGATTAGGCAGGTTATGTGATTCAATTCAAAGGACAATGGATTGTTTTAAAATTCAGGATATCAAATCATTTCAGATGCTTTCAATTTATTTTGAAATGATTTGAAGGCAATTCAGAAATTGGATGGACTTTCTGGCTTTTTGGAGTCTCAAACAATTTTTTAACTTTCCTTCTGCGTATGGACAAAGCTTTGGATTCATTTGGAGGGGAAGTAGGAAAAAAAAACCCACTTCAAGTATTATCTTCATATGTTCAGTCTGAAGTTAGTGGCCCCTCCCTTACCCAGTTGTGCTGGTGACATCAATTTAGAGATAATCTCCATGCTTATTGTGTGATTTTATGCAACAGGGAGCCTTTGCATATATGCTTGAATATGAGCTCACATCCTCAACTATTAGATTTCTAGGTTATGTTGAAGTAAGCACATATTGACTTACCTTGACTACTGCAGAGAATTGCACTGTAAGTATGAAAACCGTCTCTCCACTTATATTGCCAGCCCAGACAAGGGCTGCTCACAGTTCTTGCCAATTGTTTTAAACCCACAAAGACAATGTCTGAATTTGGCTAGAAAGAAAGTGAACTCAGATTCTGATTAAAATCTGATTCCAATCCCTACTTCGTGCCAAGCTGGATGAAAAGAAAGGTCTCTGTGTGTCTGCCTCTAGTAGATCTGCCCAGCTGAGTTTTGTGTTTTGCATCAGTCTCAATCCTGGGGCAGGAGAGGTGTGACAATTGTATACTGGGAGATTCTAACTGTTGCAAGGAGTGCTGCTCTGCAGATGGCCAGATGTAAGGCTTTGCTTGTGACACGGGGCCAAAGGGATAAGCTGGGCAAGTTGCTGTTATACTGTTCTCCCAGTTGCATGGCAGCATCCCTCACCATCCTGCTCAATCTCATTGCAAGCATGATTTACCCAGACTTTTAGTACTACTGAGTTCAAGCTCCCCTCCCTGGGATTTGAAGTGGCTCAGGCATTCATGGCCACCGTGACAACCATAGATCTACCAATCAAAGTGAATATTTGTAGCTCAGGGTTGAACTGTGGAGTCCTTGGTGCTCTCTGAGCCCTGTTGTTTTCTTGCAGACGTTTCATTGCCAGACTAGGCAACATCTTCTGAAGATGTTGCCTAGTCTGGCAATGAAACGTCTGCAAGAAAACAACAAGGCTCAGAGAGCACCAAGGATTCCACAACCATAGATACGTCCTGGGTCTTTCTTACATCGCTTGCCACACTTTATATCTGGAATTCACCTTGGAGTGGGTGTGTCATGATCTGGTCTGGAAGTCTTTTCCATCAGTCCACTGGCATGGACAGATGACTTCCTCATGGCCATGGGGCCACCCACCTCTGCAGGGAGAAGAGACCTATTAAAATGGTGCACCCCAGATACCTGATGGATCCAGCAAATTTCCTGATAGCGCTTGGGGAGTTTCCCAGCAATTTGGAGGGTTCTTATTGACCACTGGAATACAATGGCAACTAAGACACTTGTAAAGCTCTCCTGTGATCAGCCTCTCCCCAACCTGCTGATCCTGAGCTGATCCTTAGTTTAGCAAGGAACTGCATGAAATGAATTAGACAAAGAGACACCTGGAGAAATGCTGGTGAAAAATAAGAATAGAATGCGACTCAGCACAAGTAAGACCTCAGGTCTGAGCTTATTCCCTGGTAATAAAGACAGTGAAGCATAACTACTTGTCCACCCTTATTCCATCCATGGATGCCAGCCAGCTATGCAGTTTAAAGTGTCCTGGACCAGCTAGAAGATCCAGTCAGTGTAAATTGTGATTGCCTGGCCAAGCATTTCATAAATAAAATGAAATGCTCACATTTCCTCTGAGTTGGAAGCCAGATGGACAGAATCTACTGAGATGATAGAAGTGATGCCTTGTGGTGTTTTCTGGAAGGCTTTTGAATGTAGTTGACACCTCTCTGAGAGAAGAGGAGATGCCAGAGGTCCTTAAGAGGCCAAAATTGGACAGCTATCATTTTTCCCTTTTGGGACTATTATTGAGAAATGTGTGCAGCTGCAACTGCCCAGGGCTTGGAGGATATAGATGCTTGGCTGTCTGGATTCAGAACAATATATCCAATGGAAACTGCATTCGTCACTTTCATGGATAACCTATGGTAGGGCTTGAATGGAAATAGTACGGCCATCTTTGCCTCCTGGATTTTTCAGTGGCTTTTGATACTGTCAACCATAGTATTCTTCTGTAAGGGTTGGGAGTTGGAGGCACAATGATACATTGGTTCTGCTTCTACCTGAGTGGGAAGAGGGAAAGCTTGAACCCATTGGCACTTCATTATTCAGTGCCCTAGAACTCAGTGCCTTTCTCTATCCTGTTCAACATCAACATGAAACTGCTGAGAGAGGGCATCTGTCTATTCATGGTGAAGTATCATCAGTATGCAGATGATACTCAGTTATACATCCCTACCCTGTATTTATTGGGAGATTCAGTGGAAGACATGACCCAGTATTTGGTGGATGTCAGGGTCTAGAAGGGAAGAAACAGGCTCAGACTCAACGCAAACAAGATGGAGGGGCTGTTGATTCAGAGACTGATTAATTCTAGAACTGCACCATTGTTAGCTCTTGATGGGGTTATGAGCAGGCTTGCAAATTGGGGGTCCTCCTGGATTCATGGCTCTTGCTCAAAGAACAGGGGAGACCTTGGCCAGGAGGCAGGCACTCTCAGTAGCAGCTCCCTTCCTTTGGAATAGCTTGCCCCCTGAAGTTTGGTCCTACCCTCTGGCCTTCCAGAAGTAGGGGAAAACAGGGCTCTTCTGGACTAATTGTATATATCAGTGCCTAGATTCCAGATGGCTTTATACCATCAGATGAATTCCATAAATAAATATAAATAAATTTTATTCACTGTATGAATGGGTTTAAGATATCCTTGTTTTCAAACTGTTGTGCCTAAAGAAATTGAGACTATTTATTTTTATCATAGGATATAACAGATCTGCAGCAATAACTGCTCAAAGATTTTGAACAAGCAGTATATACTAATCTTCCAAATGAGCACGCCAGCAAGCTTACCTGTTTATTACGAAATTACTCTAGGAAGTCCCAAAGACTGGTGGACTCTTTGTTCCTTGGTAAGAGTGAGTTTTTAAACAGTTTTGGGGAGAAATATATTTTACAGCCTTCATAGGTTTTTCCACAACCTGTGCATATACAAGTTTCTGTAAAAGCTTCCAAACAGTATTTCAGTGAGCCCTGACAAAATCATAGTCCTGAACTGAAATAGAAGACTTTCTACACTGATTCACTATCAGTCTGGAGTCTGCTGTGCAATCTACTGTTGGTCGTTACTAAGTTTGCCAGAGGTGCAAGTAAAATACTTCAAAAGTTTATTCCGTGGAACCCTTGAAATCAACGTTTTTAATAAACTGAAACTTAAACCAGTTCAAATTGAATCTTGCCACTTTTGAATGTTGAATCTCAAATTCAGAGTGTATCTTGCCACCTTGAACTAGATATTGATGGTTTGTATGACTATATTGATTAGTGATAAAGAGAATGGTAGTGTCTGAAGTAATTTTAGGTTTCAGCAACTAAAACCAGTAGATTTTTAAAACAAGTGACCATTTTCTTTGATGTTCTGGGAATTAGCTTTAACACTGCCTGTGGAAACCTGACAAGGAGAAAATTCATTAATTGTGGATAAAGGTATGGGGATCTTATGATTTTTTGGACAGGGTTGTGATACATCCTGCAGTTTGGTGCAGGACCTCATTAGTGGTATGTCAATCACTTTCAGTCATGATAAGGGAAGGTTGATGTGGCTGCCTCCGGCATAGGACAATAGGTCAGCTTGAGCCAACAGCCTCAGCTAACAGAAATACCAGCAGTCCAGAGAGCTGCCTGACAGCTGGCTCCAATTATTCTGACTCAAGTGTGCAGATGCGGTCTTTCTTGGGAAAAAAGTCTGTCTGGGCAGGGGCACTTGTAATTTGATTGGATTATCAGATGACATTTCTTTGCTATCCTACGTGACTTAGCATTATTTAATGAAAAGGAAGGATTCTTTTAGGTTTAAAAGGCAAGCATATGGTCTCTGATGTTATGTGTATCAGCTCCAATTCTCTGGAAGAATTGTGTGGGCTTTTTAGGTTTTAACGTAATTTCATTTATTCCTGAGTAGAAAATGAGGGACAACAATTCTACTTTCTTATATTTTTTTATCAGAGTCGATTGATACTTTACTATTTTATTCCTTAGAGTCACTGCAGAGAATCGGAGCATACTTCATAAATTATTTCTGTGAGGATAAAGGCCTCCACTACCTACAGTATGCACAGACAGGTTTCTGCAAAAGCTTCCAAACTACAGTATAACCAAATTGGAGCATTATTGAGAAAGGAAAGGAGATGTATTAATATGAATAGCCATTTGAAATACAGGCAGTGTTATCAGTTGCAGTGTTGTTTCTGTATGCATGTACACATGCAGATGACCAGTGGAATTTGCCTTTGAAGCAGCTGTGCCTAACCTTCCATATGAAAATATGAAAATAGGAGGAGGAAGGAGTATTAGGTATGTTTGCTGCCTTGAGTTATTTATAAAAATAATAAAGGCGGGGTATGTATGTATGTATGAATGAATGAATGAATAAATAAATAAATAAATGATGCACCTGCTTAAAGCTTGGAGGAGGGATCCTTCATTTGTACCAGGTGCTTTGCAAAGCTCCCATTTCAAATTAAACATTCCTGTTAAAAAGAACTGTTTCCCAAATCCTCTATTAGTTAATTAGCTAAGTAATAATAATTTAAAAATAGAATATGTAAGATAATTACTGTGCAAAAGGCTTACAAGCATGTATTGAAGCCAGATACATTTTTTCCGAAACCGTGTGCTGATCTAGAAATAATATTATAGTGAAACCAATCTGTACATACAAATAAATTACTTTCAAGTTTCTATAAACTTTGTCTGAGGTCATTAGGCAGATAATTTGTTACTTACTAAACTAGTTTGTCAAGTTATGAGACATTAATTTAATAAGTCTTTTATTTGTAGAGATGAAGAAAATAATTCATAGCATGACTTGGCCTGAACACATTTATAACACTCAATTATACAATTTTACATGCAGTGACAGATTTTGGGGTGTGCAGTACGGAAACAGTGGGACTTAATTAATTACCTTCAAGGTTCTGGACATCTGCTATGGCTTCTTTGAATGCGTTAGGCTGGAAAATTCAGAATAACTAAAAATAGAAACTAGATTCTTCCTAAGGAAGAACAGAATCACAATGCCACTAAGAAGACTATAATGTGTCCTGTTTTCCTCATATGCTGCAAAAAACAGAGGGTGGGAAATGTCTAGAAGTATTTAATATAATTAGCAAAATTATTGGTTGGAATGTTTTTAACCAGTTAATACATATTTGGAGGTTTGGTACATATGCAGGCTCCACCGTATACAGCTACAAATTACCCTTCCTTTCAACAGATCAATTAAATGAGATGAATATAAATGTTTTCTGTAAAGTGGTGAGATTGGAAGCAAAGGGCAGGCTTTTAAAAATAATAAATAGAATTGTAATAGATAGAAAGAAAGGAAAGAAATTTGTAACTGCATACATGGAACCCAATCATGCAAAACTACTAAGCTATTGATAAAGAGTACCATTCAGAAATTTAAGAAAAATCCGGAAGCTCAGTACTCCCAAAGTACTTGTCCATTGTGATCGGTTTTCTGATAATCTCCTGCTGAGAGTATTGCCATGCTGACCTTGGAGATTGCAGATTTTGTAAGTGCATCCATGAGACTATGTAACGTAATCCCAGGATGCTTATATTTCACTGAGCCATATTCAGAACACTCTTACTGATATAAAATGATTTTTTTTTCTGTTGGGAAGGCCTCTTTGAATCTGCTGCCAAAAGAAGTCTTGACATAACAGAATTAATTGAAAGACCTCAGTAGTGGTAAACCCAACTGGAATATCCTTTTTCTACAGATTCTACAGAGTAGAATGTCGCGTCGCGCGACCAGTCCTTCGCCCTTCGGTCTATGGGATTCCCTGGGGGGGAATGAGCCAACGATTCCCTCGCAAGGGTGAGGTCGAAAAAACAACGGTAGGTACAGGATTCTTTTGTGGTGAGAGACGCCACATCTCAGGAGGTTGCTGGTACTGCCTCCTGGTGCCACGCCCCCACCTCCTTTTATTCAGCAGTTCTATCAGGGCGGGGGAGTGAGTACAAAGAGAATAGGGAAATACAAGTCATGCCCTTATAAGGGAATATACAGCATTCTGAGGCTACGTGAGAGACATGCAATCTAGCTGTGCAGTAATGGAGTCAGGTTCGTCACATTTCCACCTTTTTTATTTAATTTTGTCCTCCCCCCAGAGGGTCTGAGTCGGGGAGCCAGGGACTCTTCAGTCCAAGGAGACCCATCCCAGCGTCCTCTCTCGGGGGGTAGTGTGACTGGGGGTCCTTGTCCATTTCCGATTCACTATCAGAGGACCATCCCAAGAGTGGTGTTTTCTCCATACCTACAGCAGTGACCAGGTGTTGAACAGCAAGCTTTGTCTCGGATACCTCTGAGTCCAATGTATGAAGTCTCTGCTTTAAGAAGCGGAGAACGCGACCCAGCACACAGGGGCCTATGGTGCATACGAGAATCAATAACAGGAGGGGCCCCAACAGAGTGGACAACAGTGTGGTTAGCCATGGAGAAATGCTAAACATATTTTGATACCATGACATGGATTGTTGGCGCTCCAATTCCCTTGTTTTTAAACGGGAATTGAGCTCTTTCATAGAGTCCAATACTACTCCTGAGTTGTCGGCATAAAAACAGCAGTCTTCCTTTAGAGCAACACACAGTCCCCCTTGTTTGAGGAACAGAAGGTCGAGACCCCTACGATTTTGCAAAACCACTTCGGATAGAGAGGTAAGGGAATCTTGTAGCGCCACAATAGATTGTTCGATGGCGCGAAGGTCAGTGTCAATGATAGCACTAAGGTGACGCAGGTTCTGATCATTGACAACAAGGGCTGACACACCGGTGGCGGCTCCGGCCGCACCTAAGCCCAGTAGGACTGATAAAGTTACAGCAGTCACTACTTCGCGCTTAGCCTTGAGGGGGTAATGAGGGGGTTCTAAAATGGAGATAAGTTCGTCAGGGGAATAGATAGAGATTTTGGGGAGTAGGAGCACCTGAATACAAAAGGCGTTAGTTCGTAACAAAGTATCACCATATACACATGCGGTGAGGCCAGAAGAACATGCCCAAACAGAGTTGTTCCCAGGGATAAAGTATTGCCCTGTCAATCGGGCAGAGATATTACCAGAGGTAGTGTAGAGTACACCGTAGCCACCATGGCCGGTGTAACCGTTGATGTTCAAGCGATTTTTTGGAAGATAGAGGGCACAGTGATCATGAGAAGAATTAAGGCAATATTGAGTATAGTTAGCAGGAACACGGCCAAGGCAGCAGCCCTGCCCTATTATAGAGGTGATAGTCAACGTGGTGTTTTGCCAGCGGCAGGAGGAGGCTGAGGTAGAGTTTCGGACAGGGTCAGGAGAACCGACTGCTTCATAGAATGGTGGAGAGGAAGACAAACAAAGCCAACATCGAGATGTGTTAGAAGCGGCGTAAACAAGGGAAAAGGAGGAGTTAAGAAGAGAGACAAGGGGGTTTTCTTGTTTGGTGAGGGGTTTAAGAAAGGTGGAGTGAATGCCGTCGGCATTGGGCCCAACAGGTGGGGACTGAGGGAGAGTGACCTGTCGTTGAATGTAGAATATGTTGCCATAATGATATGCGGGCCATCCAGGATATATGCGACCTCCCCATTTTACACCTGAGTCCCAGGCATTCCCCTGAGCTTTTCCTGCAGCAGTGAATTGTACAATAACCGGATTACATTTATTCCAGCCCCCCTGTCCTGCCGCACCCTTTCTGGTCGCGGTGCACTCAATGTCCTCTCTCAACCGAGTGAGAGTGATGTAATCGGTCTTATACGGAGGGGTCCAGTAGATGTGGCCGGTGGAAACGCAGGACCAAGACTTGCAAAAATAATCTGCTAAGCCTCCGCAGTCGTGCACGTGGTCAGGGCGGGTGTCATGTCCTGGGCACACGTAGAGGGGATGGCTTTTAACGATGGAGTGGGTGGGCTGTGGGAAGCCGTCTAGCTTCCTGTAGGCTGTCACCCCTAAAAGCATTTCTGAAAAATCAAAATACAGGTTAGGGAAGCAAGATACAATTGGGCTATAACAAAAGGAGGTATTCAGGATCTGACCCAAGGCATCGCGGATTGTCCAGGTGATATTGTAAGGGCGATGCGATCCCTGGGCGTCAGATGCCAGCAGGCGTCGTCCCTGCCAACGGGCGGGCTCAGGAAGGGAGAGTTGAAACAAGGTGAGCGTAAGGCGAGATGAGGTGGCGAACCCCTTAATTAATTTTGTTATTTCACAGTGATATTGTCCTAGATCGGTCAACTGTACGTTGGTGATAGCAAGGGTAGTTTGGCGAAAGTGATAAGTGATGGAGTAGGAATCGCCATCTTGGAGAAGAGTGTTGTTGCGAAACCAGCGCCAGAAGGTGCCTTTTCTTTTGATGGGAGAGCGTTGAAGACATTCCATGGCGTTGGATGCTGAGCTGCGGCCGATGGTGGCAGGGTAGCGTAAACGATGGGTTCGAATGAGAGAGGTTGTTTTAGGGTTCGTTGTGAGGGGAGCAGAGATGGAAGAGAGATAACAGAGAAGGAGGGTCAAGGAGGTGCTTGTCAGGAGGCTGCCCATGATATGGCCGGATACAGCGAGCAGGAACCCAGAGCACTCGATCAGGAAGTTGCACAGCAGCGTAGCCTTTTCCCCAGGTGACGAGTTGCGCAGGGCCTTTCCACTCAGGGCTGGGCAGTTGCCTAAAATAAACAAGGGGACGGGAAGAGGGAACTACTGGCTTAGAAAAGTGTCGAGATGCAGCCGTAGCAGGGGGGGTACCGGTAAGATTAAGGAAATTCAAGGTAAACAAGGTGAGATTAAGGATATTTTGTAACATCGGGAGGCTTGGGGGGCCTAAGGCCTTTTTCCCCGTTTGCCGATCAAGGGCATTCTTTAGGGTCTGGTTAGCCCTTTCCACAATAGCCTGACCTTGGCTGTTGAATGGTATACCGAATCTGTGGGTAATGGACCACTTACGGCAAAACTCAGCAAAGGGAGTGCTGACGTAAGCAGGGCCATTGTCAGTTTTCAAAGTTTTGGGACATCCCGATGTGACGAAAGTGCGAATACAATGATTGATTACGTTTTTCGTGGCTTCTCCTCTTTGCAAAGTTGCCAGGATGAATCCCGAATAAGTATCCACAGATACATGGATATACTTCCAAGGTGCAAAAGAGGGATAATGAGTGACATCCATCTGCCATGTGTCACAAGCTTGGATACCCCTGGGATTAACTCCCTCAGGGATGCACTTTGCCTGCAAACTGCAGGTTGGACATTGTTGAAGAATGGCGGTAGCTTCTTGATATGTAATGCCAAATTGGCGCACCAATGCTTTTTTATTTTGGTGGAAATAAGCATGGCTGTCCCCTGCTAAAAGCTGCGGAGGAAGAGGGGAAGAGGCCATAATTTTGCAAGCCTCATCTGCCATGTGGTTGCCTTCGGACAGGAAACCGGGTAGCTGTTGGTGGCTTCTAATATGCGCTACAAACAAAGGGGATGTTCTGTCCTTCAGGAGAGTTTGAAGCTGCAAAAAAAGCGTCATGAGAGAGGGGGGGGTAACAGGGGAAATATATGCATCAAACATGGCCACAGCCATTTGAGTGACATACATACTATCTAATATAACATTCAAAGGCTGTTCTGGGAAAAGAGACAAGGCTAACAGAAAAGCGGCTAACTCAGCCTGTTGGGCAGATGCTTGTGGGCCTGTTAGGCGTTTATGCCATTTGCAATTATTTTGCCATGTACAAGCCCCTATGGTTTTGGAGCCGTCTGTAAAAACAGTGAGGGCTTCCTTGAGTGGCTGCTGAACGAACGGCGAGGTTAGTGTGAAGGGTACTGTTCGCAACAGTTGCAATCGAGGATCAGGGGGAAGATGGCATGACACCTGGCCACACCAGTCCTCCAAGGCATCCTGCAGTGCAGTGGAGTTTTGTAGGAGGGGTTCCCATTGAGTAACCTTAAGGGGAATGTACAGGGTGGAAACATCCAGTCCCATTAGGGCTCTAATCCTCTTCCGGCCTTTCTCAACAAGAGAGGCCATTTGTGCTGCTCTGGTGATGATGGATGTCTTAGGTGTGTGTGGCAAGTGTAGCCATTCTAAAATATGTAGATGTTTGTTATCAGACGTTTGGACAATGATGGCAGTTAATAATTGACGTGTTGAAAGAATGGCAAGAGAGGGTGGTTTGTCAGTGAGCGCACGGTCCACCCATTGGGTCGTAAGGACGGCATTGACCTGTTGTAAGGCATGCAATTGTTGTTCTGTAAGGTACACCTTGTCAGCTGGGTTTGTCAAACCCACTAACGCTTGGAATAAAGGTGATAACATGGGTGTAGTTAAAGCGAGGTATGCGCGGGCCCAGTTAATAACCCCCAGACATTGTTGTAATTGGACCAAGGTGGTCGGCTGGGGAAGCGTGAGCATAGGTAGAAGTGGGGCAGCCGTGGAGGCTAAAACTTTGTGGCCTAGATATTGCATTGGATAACGAGACTGGACCTTTTCTGGTGCAACGTGCAACCCTGCCGTTGCTAGGGTGGCTAAAAGAATAGGAAAAGTTTTTTGAACTGTCCCTTTCGGGCCCTCAGCAGCGACTAAAATGTCATCCATATAATGATACACAAGAAAATGCGGAAATTGGGATCTATAGGGTTGCAATGCTTTATCGACAAAAAATTGGCACATTGTGGGTGAGTTCAACATGCCTTGTGGGAGGACCTTCCACTGGTACCGAGCAGTAGGCTTTGAATTGTTAAGTTCCGGTACCGTAAATGCGAAAATAATTCTGTCCTTTTGTGCCAAAGGTATGGAAAAAAAACAATCCTTGAGGTCTATTACAATAAGGTCGTGTCCTTCCGGAATCAAGTTGGGGTTGGGAAGTCCACACTGCAAAGGTCCCATGGGCTGAAGGATGGTGTTGATAGCCCTAAGATCCTGTAGGAGGCGCCATTTGCCAGACTTCTTTTTGATGACAAATACCGGAGTATTGTATGGGCTGGTGGAGGTTTCGATATGGCCTTCAATTAACTGCTGTTGGACCAAGATATGTAAGGCGTCCAGTTTCTCTTTGGTGAGTGGCCATTGATCAACCCATACCGGCACAGAGGTTTTGAGAGAGAGAGAGAGAGACCCTAAAGGGTCCTGTAAAGCCATTAGGGAAGTTGAATAAAAGCGTGGAACTGTGAAAGCAAGTCACGGCCCCATAGGTTACAGTGCAAAGGCAAGATATAAGGCTTTAGATAAGCTGTAATATGAGAATGAGCAGTCACAGCAGAAAGCCAATGAGAGCTGACCTTAGCGGCCTGTGCTCCGCCTACTCCTTGCACCGAGGAGGCTTCGGCGATAGGCCAGGAGGAGGGCCATTCAGCGGAACGAATGACAGAGACGTCGGCGCCGGTGTCAATCAAGCCTTCGAAAGAGCGACCATTTAGTGTGACAAGGAGGGTGGGTTTAGAAGCAATTTCCATGACGAGTGATTGCGAGGGCTTCCGGGGAATGGAGCTGAGGGGAGGGGTTAGTAGAAGGTAGCGAGGTGGTAATGGCGGCAGCGAAAGCGCTCACTTTATGAGAGGTGGTACCAACGATTCTGCAGAGTTGCAGGAAGTCTGCAAGCTTTACACCCGGTTGATTGACTGCGGGTTGCAGAATGGTCTGGCAGTCATGATTAGCGTTAGAGAAAGCAAGTTTCATTAGCAGCTCTTGTTTAGCCGTGGCATTATCAATTTGTCGGTCTAAAGCAATCTGAAGGCGACTTATGAAGGAAGCATATGGTTCATTTGGTTCTTGCATTATTTTCAAAAACGTTTGGGTGGATTGAGAGTCGGAATCATCCACTCTTTTGAGAGCATTCATGGCGCACATGTGAATGATAGCAAAACAACGACGGGGGGAGTTCTGTTGCTGGACTAAGGTTGCGAATTGTCCCTTTCCTAATAATTGATCTGCGGTCACCCCTGCGGGAAGACCTCTTCTAATTTCTACTTCCACCCCTTTGTCGTATTCAGATTGCCACACAACGTATTGCGCCGGGGTCATAAGCATAGAAAAAAGCATTTTCCAATCATACAATAACATAACAGTGTTAGCAGTAACTAAAGAGTCTAAAACTCCCCTAGTAAAAGGAGAGTGCAAGCCGTAGGTGGTTACAGCATCTTTGATTTGTTTCAAAACCTTAAGTTCAATATTGTTATACAAATTTCCTCCCGCCGCCCCTAGGCCGATGGTCATGGGAAAGGCAGAGGGACTCTCCATTTCCAATGAGAGGGGGGAGGAGAGGAGTTCAGTGATGGCGCCTCCTAGGGGGTGGTGTTGAGGGGAGTCGGGGGTTGGAGCTGAAGGGGGAGGAGGAACGGCTGGGTATGGAGGGGGTGGTGGTGAGGCAGCATCGAGATGGGCGGCAAGAGGGGGTGGGGTTTTTGGGTCGGGAGGAGAAGGGCAAGTCTCCGGGGAAGACGGGGGAGGGAAAAGAGTGTTGATGGCCGCCATAACAGCCTTCCAGGCAGTCAGAATAGGCACGGGTGCTCGTGGGGTATCATGAAAATATTTTCCTATCCTTTCCCAAGTGGATGCTTTGAGCGACCCCTCTGAAGGATAGACAGGGCAGTGTCTCTCCATGTACAGTAGGAGTTGAGTCACCGAATTTTTTGAAATGGGAAAGATGGTCGTACCGTTAGCCTTTTGACAAGAGTTAGCCTTCTTCACTAAATCATAAAGTTCGTCCCTATGAACTGACGAAACTTTGGAGAGTGGGGAGCCCATTACTTATGATTGCAGAGCCTTTGCCAGGTGCGTAGTAACGAGAGTGAAGGCAGTGCACCTCTAGACAGAGATCACACTGTGAGACCGAAGGGATCCCGGACGAGCCCCCAGTTGTCGCGTCGCGCGACCAGTCCTTCGCCCTTCGGTCTATGGGATTCCCTGGGGGGGAATGAGCCAACGATTCCCTCGCAAGGGTGAGGTCGAAAAAACAACGGTAGGTACAGGATTCTTTTGTGGTGAGAGACGCCACATCTCAGGAGGTTGCTGGTACTGCCTCCTGGTGCCACGCCCCCACCTCCTTTTATTCAGCAGTTCTATCAGGGCGGGGGAGTGAGTACAAAGAGAATAGGGAAATACAAGTCATGCCCTTATAAGGGAATATACAGCATTCTGAGGCTACGTGAGAGACATGCAATCTAGCTGTGCAGTAATGGAGTCAGGTTCGTCACAGTAGAATATCTTTTTTCTACAGAGTAATCCTACTTTGCAAGATTAGATGAAAACCGCCCAGAATCCCTCCTTTTGGGGGGGAGATGGGCAGTAATAAAATTCTACAAACAAACAAACAAATAAAATAATTATTGTCCACCAGCTATTTCAGTTATAGCATGTTTAGCAGGGTGAGATGGTTGAAGGGAAGTACATATTAGTATTTATGACTAATTTATATATAGTTTTGATTATGTGCCATCAAGTTGGTGTTGACTCCTAGCAACCACATAGTTAGGATTTCTCCATGATGATCTGTCCCTCACCTGGTCCTTCAAGTTCTCTTTCTATCCTGCTTCTTCAAAGTCCAAATATATGTATTTACTGGATTTTAAAATATGGTTTTCTGTATGTTTTGACAGCCCTGAGACTGTTTTACAACAAACATTGAGATAGAAGAAATGAAATAAATATTTCTTTGCCTATCTCCAAGGCTACAAACCAAAAATAAGCTGAAGTCTGAGCCCCCAAAACTGAACTATTCTTTCACCACTGCATTTGCTGCTGTAATAAAATTTTAATTAAGAGATTCCAAGACAAGTGACTTGCCCACGGGTATCAATAGAGTACTATTCTGTCAGAATAGAGTCCCAAATGCCAAGACACCTAAAATTAGTTCCTTTCACTAATTTCCCCACTAAACAGTGTCACCTTTAATTAATTCCTAGACTTGAATCCAACTTCTCAGTTAAGTGCAAACCACATCTTACATTAAGTTGATCAAAATCTTTCTGACAGAAAAAAACACAAATAAGTGAAATCTTATTTGAATTCTTGTCAGTCTGGTTTTAATTATGGTCTTGTTTCCCACTGAAAATCTCCTTCTTGGCTCCTCTGTGTCTTCAGATCCCAAAGTGCTCTTTATTAGTTGCAGTATTTTAGGGGTCAAATAATAGCCAGGAGAATTTTTTCTAGAAAGCCTCATTTGGACTTCAGTCCAAGTAAGTCCTGCTTGTTTGCTTTCTTTTTAAAATATCTGCAATTTTGTTGTAGCTTGTTCTGAGCCCCAAATGATAGCTGTAACTCTCAGGGTGTTACTAGGGCTGCACTATAAAATGTCATATCCTAATATCTATAGGGCCAAACTGAACGTCAGGAGTTTCTATGCACATTTTTGGCATCTTGCAGAACAATACATGAAGCTTCATTTTGTATTTGTTTGGAATATAATGACAAAATAAGTTCTTCTGGTTATATGGGAAGACTTCAGCTTTAAACAGTGCACTAGCCACCAATAAAAAGCTTTGACAGCACGTTTCCAATTTAATTATTCCAGATTCTTTATCAGTATTTAGAATCACCATACAATATCCTCCACCACAGGATAAAATGGTTGACTTAGATTAACACTAATAGTCAAAAAAGTCTATTTATAACAAGAATGCGAAATGTAAGATATGATGACAATTAAAAAGATCTACTATAGCTGTATACTGAGTTCACTTACTGATTGTGGTCTGTAGCAACTGATAGGTGGCCCATGTTCAGCTATGTATTTTTTAAATGAAAACTGAATCAAAATTTCTCTATAGCTGTGTCCACAAAGAAAAAATATTGGGGTTTCACACTTGCCACCTTAAATCATTTTATCGAACCTATTGAAATGGTTGTTGTTGTTTATTCGTTTAGTCGCTTCCAACTCTTCGTGACTTCATGGACCAGCCCACGCCAGAGCTTCCTGTCGGTCGTCAACACCCCGAGCTCCCCCAAGGACGAATCCATCACCTCTAGAATATCATCCATCCATCTTGCCCTTGGTCAACCCCTCTTCCTTTTGCTTTCCACTCTCCCTAGCATCAGCATCTTCTCCAGGGTGTCCTGTCTTCTCATTATGTGGCTAAAGTATTTCAGTTTTGCCTTTAATATCATTCTCTCAAGTGAGCAGTCTGGCTTTATTTCCTGGAGTATGGACTGGTTTGATCTTCTTGCAGTCCAAGGCACTCTCAGAATTTTCCTCCAACACCACAGTTCAAAAGCATCGATCTTCCTTCTCTCAGCCTTCCTTATGGTCCAGCTCTGGCAGCCATACGTTACTATGGGGAACACCATTGCTTTAACTATGCGGACCTTTGTTGTCAGTGTGATGTGTCTGCTCTTAACTATTTTATCGAGATTTGTCATTGCTCTTCTCCCAAGGATTAAGCGTCTTCTGATTTCCTGACTGCAGTCAGCATCTGCAGTAATCTTCGCACCTAGAAATACAAAGTTTTTCACTGCCTCTACATTTTCTCCCTCTATTTGCCAGTTATCAATCAAGCTGGTTGCCATAATCTTGGGTTTTTTGAGGTTTAGCTGCAAGCCAGCTTTGCACTTTCTTCTTTCACCTTCATCATGAGGCTCCTCAGTTCCTCTTCGCTTTCAGCCATCAAAGTGGTATCATCTGCATATCTGAGATTGTTAATGTTTCTTCCAGCGATTTTAACTCCAGCCTTGGATTCCTCAAGCCCAGCTTGTCGCATGATGTGTTCTGCATACAAGTTGAATAGGTAGGGTGAGAGTATACAGCCCTGCCGTACTCCTTTCCCAATCTTAAACCAGTTCGTTGTTCCGTGGTCTGTTCTTACTGTTGCTACTTGGTCGTTATACAGATTCTTCAGGAGGCAGACAAGATGACTTGGTATCCCCATACCACTAAGAGCTTGCCACAATTTGTTATGGTCCACACAGTCAAAGGCTTTAGAATAGTCAATAAAACAGAAATAGATGTTTTTCTGAAACTCCCTGGCTTTTTCCATTATCCAGGGGATATTGGCAATTTGGTCCTTAGTTCCTCTGCCTTTTCTAAACCCAGCTTGTACATCTGGCAATTCTCGCTCCATGAATTGCTGAAGCCTACCTTGCAGGATCTTGAGCATTACCTTACTGGCATGTGAAATGAGTGCCACTGTTCGATAGTTTGAACATTCTTTAGTGCTTCCCTTTTTTGGTATGGGGATATAAGTTGATTGTTTCCAGTCTGATGGCCGTTCTTGTGTTTTTCAAATTTGCTGGCATATAGCATGCATTACCTTGACAGCATCATCTTGCAAGATTTGGAACAGTTCAGCTGGGATTCCGTCGTCTCCTGCTGCCTTGTTATTAGCAATGCTTCTTAAGGCCCATTCAACCTCACTGTCATGACCCCGTTGCAAGGCACACAAGAGCCTCACAACGTGGATCATGATCATCAGGAAAGAGAGGAAGGATACAATCAAATCAATGCTCAACTAATCACCCAAGCAACCACACCCATGAACTGATCTACAGCTTAATAGAAGGACATCACAAGGTAATTCAGATAAGCATCGATGACACAGAAGGACTCACGCCTTGTGCCCCGAAGGACGCACCTGCACCAATAGGACAAAGACAGCAGCCGGGAAAACGCCCAACCAACCATCACAAATCCCATCAACATCTAAATCTCCCGTCCGGTCAGGGGAATGGGGACAATGGAGGGTAGAGGAGCACGGGGTCCAGCAAGGGGGTATAAACAGGACACCCTGCCACCATGCCTCCATTCCCGTTTTTCGTTCTGTCAAGCATTCCGTTCCAATAAACCGGAAATCCTTAATTCATATTAAGTGAGTCCGTGACTTATTTGGAGCAAGGCTGACCCTGACACTCACTCTTCAGGATGTCTGGCTCTAGCTCACTGACCACACCGTCAAAGCTATCCCCAGTATTGTTATCCTTCCTATATAGGTCTTCCGTATATTCTTGCCACCTTTTCTTGATCTCTTCTTCTTCTGTTAGGTCCTTGCCATCTTTGTTTTTGATCATGCCCATTTTGGCCTGGAATTTACCTCCGATGTTTCTAATTTTCTGGAAGAGGTCTCTTGTCCTTCCTATTCTATTGTCTTCTTCCACTTCCACACATTGCTTGTTTAAAAATAATTCCTTATCTCTTCTGGCTAACCTCTGGAATTTTGCATTTAATTGGGCATATCTCCCCCTATCACTGTTGCCTTTTGCTTTTCTTCTTTCTTGGGCTACTTCTAGTGTCTCAGCAGACAGCCATTTTGCCTTCTTGGTTTTCTCTTTCTTTGGGATGTATTTTGTTGCCGCCTCCTGAACAATGCTGCCAACTTCTGTCCAGAGTTCTTCTGGGACCCTATCTACTAAGTCCAGTCCCTTAAATCTATTCTTCACCTCCACTGCATATTCCTTAGGAATATTTGTGAGCTCATATCTAGCTGATCTGTGGGTCTTCCCTAATCTCTTTAGTCTGATCCTAAATTGTGCAAGAAGAAGTTCGTGATCTGAACTACAGTCAGCTCCAGGTCTTGTTTGAAATGGTACAATCAGTAAAAAAAATTGTTTGAAAATAGGCTTCAACTTACTGTCTCATTCTTTGAAAACTATATAAAATCAAGGTTAAAAAATAATCCTTTGAAGATGTATGAATCTGTTTTTTATTCCATTTTGTATTGTATCCAGTGTGGCAGAATGTTGGAAATAAATTATATAAAGGCCTTGGGACTCTTATCTATCCATCTGTCTGTCAGCAAGATACCTCTCTAAAACCATCAGAATGGGACCAAATTTGGTATAGTGAGAGAAGCCAGCAAAAAAAAAGTCTAATTAAAAAAATGGGCTGGATATGCTTTTACCACATAAATCCTTTATCAGAAAATGAAAGGAATCTTGCTAGCACTTCCATTAATGGAAGTTAGTGATAGAATTTATAAATTGAACTTGAATCAAGAAATGTTATTTATCCATGCCATCTTATCTATCTATCTGTCTATCTATCTGACTGTATTAGCCGCCCAACTTCAATGGACTCTTTATATGCAGTGCAACTATTTTTTACCATTTATATTTATTTTCATATTTTTAATATATGCTTTTCCAGTGTTTAAAATTAATTGCTAAAACGGAAAGCCATTCAATATAGAAACATTAAAAAGTCTGATTATAACAATGAAAGTCTAGTACATGGTATCTACCATACAATGTGGGAATTTGTTGACCAATTGAAATTTTTGAAATTAAGTCAGCTTTAAAGTGCCTGAAGTGAGTAGACTTGAACTCCATTGAATGACCCCTAATGGGTTGAATTTCTCTCCTGATGATAATTAAGCTAGCTAACCTCTCCTATGTGGACATTTTCCAGTGTAATTCTTTCCATTGGGAAAACACTTACTGTTGTACTATTTTATTTTGAGTATGATAAATTAGAAGCTGTCTTTAAAACATTGCTCTATTTTTCTCATACATATCTTTGTTATTCTCCGGTGGTCACTGAATAGGAGGAAATATAATGACCAGCTTCCAACATGTTTTATAACATTTTGCTTTTATCTTATTTTCCAGCTCACTGATCAGATAAAATACAGGAGAACAGACTTTACATTTAAATAAAACGAGATGCTTATATTAGTGTAATAAACTGATCTTCTATAATTTCTAAAAGTCACCTGCTAAAATGATTACTAAGCAGTTTAATTGCTACTAACTGTTCTCAAAGCCCTTGATTGTTCTGCCTTTGTCCTTTCTTCCTTTAAAGTATAAATAAATGTTTACTATTCTAAGAGTTGTTCCTCAAAGATGGAAAAAAGGCAGTTGTTGTGACATTTTCTAGCTTTGCAGAAGGCTTGATGCTTCAGCTTGCTGAAGCATGATGAGGTTAGCGTAGCTTGCTTATGGACATTTTATGTGTACATAAAGATGAATGATACACATTTATGGCATAGTAATGAGAAGCATTAGGTTTCCTTTTGCAACTTTGATCATCTTCAATCCAAATTATTAACATTACTTTGCCACAGCAGATGTGAAAAAGTTGGTTACAGTGACATAAATGTATTGGTTTATTCATAATTGAATGTGTGGAGACATAATGGGGAGAAGAAAGCTTTTGAACACAAGGCTTACCAAGTAATATTTTTGTGGACCAAGCACTTAAAGTTATCTGGCATTCCTGTTAATCAGTAATGTGTTAATAGGATAGAAATTTTAATAATATACTTCTCTGTAACTCACTTATAGTAAAGGTAAAGGTTTCCCTCGACGTAAAGTCCAGTCGTGTCCGACTCTAGGGGGCGGTGCTCATCTCCGTTTCTAAGCCTTGGAGCCGGCATTGTCATAGACACTTCCGGGTCATGTGGCCAGCATGACGACTCGGAACGCCGTTACCTTCCCGCCGAAGCGGTACCTATTGATCTACTCACATTTGCATGTTTTCGAACTGCTAGGTGAGCAGGAGCTGGGATTAACAACGGGAGCTCACCCCGCCGCGCAGTTTCGAACCACCGACCTTCCGATCGGCAGCTCAGCGGTTTAACCCGCAGCGCCACTGCGTCCCACTCACTTATAGCTTTGTCTTTATAAAATTGTAAGAACAAAATTATAGTTTTAAATATTACATCATTTGTTTTCAAATATCTCTATCCCAATAATAATTTCATATCGTGCATTATTTCTTGGATAGTTTTTTCTTGCTCTCACTACATATTAGATCCTCGTCCTGTTTCCCCTCATAACATTGTTATTGAAATGAGGAAGAAGGAAGCATTTGTTGTAAGTTGTATTAGATTATATTTATTATCAGAATCTTATGTTCAGTTCAAGATGACCTTTTCTTTTATTTACCAGCAGGTTATTTTTCAGCTTCTATTAAGGAATTAAACCATGTTATTTTTTGGTTGATCTGAAAAAGCGGACCCTGCACCTGCAGGAAAAATGCTAGGAAGAAAAGATTTATTTTACAGAGAGCAGTTTTCATTTTGCACTGTACAATTCTTTTTACAGATAAGTGTTTGATGTAAAGTTTACATTTTTTTTCTGGTATAGCCCTTTTAGAATGTTATTCTTTGCAGCTTCTTTGACTGATGAACATTCTGATCACAAGAAGATACCAGTGTTTTGTATCTGAGGAATTGTTATCAAGTAATTTAAGGAAATCAAAATTCATAAACTCCTTATCAGGTATTGGTAAGATCTTAAGCTCCTCATCTTTATTCTTAGCTTTAACCTTCCATTGCACAACAGTGCTCATAATCAGGTTTAGTCCAGCCTGGAATTAAACTTTCTATATAATTTAGTGAAAACAATTGACCTTGAGTTATCTGCTGGACTGCCACTGCTGAGCTGATAGTTGTAATAATCTTCTCTGTCTACCCACATTTAGCACTATAGTGTGGCATATTATTATATTAGAGCAGCATAAGTGTTTGGGGTAAGGATCTACTCGGAAGGTTTTTTTCTTTCTTAGTCACCGCTGTGCCAGCATTGTTTCTAAATACAGTGGTACTCTCTGAGTACTCATTAGTGGGTATAGTACAATGTCCACTGTGTTTGTAACTTAGGCAACAAGCCATAGCACCGTGCTGCAATGACAAGAGAAGTGTAAGTTCGTGCTACAGTTTTAGGATTTTAAGTCCTGTCTCTTCAGCAACATAAGTTCAAAAAATTAAAACTGTGTGCTTATGTGCTACTATGTAGATGCATAATTCAAAATTGCCCAACGAAAAAAACCACAGGTAGTCTACCAGCAATGTTCTACTTGTAGAAATATTGCAAAATGGAGCCTGTATCTTTAAAGCCACTCCCATCGATAAGAGTTATAATCCTGCAAGACTGGAACAGCCGTAACTTAGTGTTTCTCTCTCTCTCTCTCTCTCTCTCTCTCTCTCTCTCTCTCTCTCTCTCTCTCTCTCTCTCTCTCTCCCTCCCTCCCTCCCTCCCTCCCTCCCTCCCTCCCTCCCTCTCCCTCTCTCCCTCTCTCTCTCTCTCTCTCTCTCTCTCTCTCTCTCTCTCTGCAAACTCATTATGCTTGCTGCCACTTTATTAAAAATTATAAAATTAGCCTGGGAAATAATTGAATATTAAGGGAGAAATTGGGTCAGAAGAAAAGTTTGTCATGTGCTACATGAGCAAGCCATATGCCAGTGATACAGGGCTAAAATGCTAATATATAACAGCCCTGGATCTTGTTAGAATTGAGACTCCAATGCATAATGATCTAAACACGAGCACTAGTTTGTTTAATTAATTTTTTTTTATCTACTAAACACATTTCTTTGCTGCTTCAATCAGAATGACTCTCAGCAGCTCATACAGAAAAATAAAAATACAATACAAAACATGCCCCATACAAAAACAAAAACGCAACAGCACTACAGTGATATAGAGACAATAAAAAGATGGCCAAAGCAAAGCAGGGAAAGGCTTCCCCGAAAGATTTGGTCTTCAAGCACTTCAGAAAAACAAGCAAAGAGGGAGCTGGCCTCTGTAGGGAGGCAGCGCCTCCTTTCCTCAGCCTCCCAAAGATGGGAGGAATTTGCAGCAGTTTCCCCCTGCTAGATCTATGGGTCAGGCCAAAGCTGGCTGGAGAAGGCAATCCTGAAGGTATCCAGGTGCGATTCCACAAAGGGCTTTATAGTTCAAAACAACACCTTAAAATGGTCCCAGAAACCAACTGGCAACCAGTGCAGGGTACACAAAACTAATGTTATATGCTCCCAACATCAGGAGACATAAAGGATGTGGGCTGTTGCATTTTGAACAAACTGCAGTTTCCAAATATTCTTTAAGGGCAGGTCCAAGTAGAAGGCATTACAGTAGTCTAGACAGGTGATTATTGACTATAATGCAAGTGGGAAACTGATTCTGTTTGAAGATCTAGGTACCAGATCTATCACTTGAGATTAGATATGGTTTTGTCAGGGCTGAGAGCTGCTAATGCCAGGAGGGAAAAGGCATACCAAGTCAAATCAAGATTGATTTGTCTTGTTAAGGAAGACTCAGACCTATATAGGAAGGTAAAGTTAATCAAGGATGTTCCCCAAAGAACTTGCTTCAGCCAGTATCTGAGGCAGCAGATGGGTCCCAAGGAAGTACAATCAAATTCTCATTGAATAAGAGAGTTAAGGGTGGAATAAGAAACCCAGTATTTGTCCTTTAAGAATTTAGATTGAATGACTTCTAAGCTGTCAATATCCCTATAGATACACATCTGCATGCCACTTAGCCTCAAACAGTTTAATAGTGGGGTTTTGTTTTTGGTTTGATGCCTTCCAGTTAGTGTTGACTCCTGGCAATTGCCTGGACTAGTCCTGCAGTTTTCTTGGCAAGATTTCAGAAGTGGCTTGTCTTTGCCTTCTTCCTAGGGCCAAGAGAGAAAGTGACTGGCCCAAAGTCACCCAGCTGGCTTTGTGCCTACAGTGGGACTAAAACTCACCATCTCCCAGTTTCTAGGCTTGTGCCTTAACCACTACACCAAACTGGCTCTACAGTTTAATAGTTGCTGCTACGTAAGTGTTAACTTGTGTATTGAAAAATTGCAAAACATGCTTTTGGTGTTCTTATAAGGATCTCCCTTGGCTTGGTTTCTCCAGCAAGGACAGGATTGAAAGTGAGTATTTAAATACTTAAAAGTCGTGACCCGCTCAGTAGATATTTCACTGATTTTCCATCTTCCAGAAACTAAGGTGCTTTCTAGGAAATACTAGAACCTTTGCTGTGATTTCTCACACACCAAAATGTGCTGTAGTATTAGCTCTATTAGTAACATTAAATTATTCTTTATGATACCATAGGTCATTGCCTGCTCACTGAAGAAATGTGTCTATAATACGCACAGATTTTTAAAAAGACCAAAGAATAGCATCTTGACCAGAAGGGAATACTGGCTTAAATTTCCAAAACAAACAAAGCAACAAAAAGCAGTGAAATGCATTTAACTCAGTGATGTAAAACCAATGGCAGTAAAACATTATAATTTGTGCTGTTTTTAGTGTTTGGTGACAATTCACTATAGAAATTTTGAAGGAAATCTCACTGACCATGATGTAACATTTTATTCCTCATATGAATAAGTATTGAAAGCACACTGCAACATAACTTTTACAGATATGACTTCTTTGTTCTCTTTGTGCATTTGTTCTTGGTGTATTTTGCATTTTTTTCTTTATTTAGTTTATTCAGTGTAAAAAAGAAGTGTTAAATACTTCTTTGATAATTTGTCTGTTCCCCCACTTCCATTTTTCTGTGTGCTGCTGTGCAGTTCTTCAGAGTGGTGATTAAATGTCAAGATTCTATTCCAATTTTTTAAAGTCTCCATTATATCGTCAATCCCACATTAGTTGTATTCCACATCAGTGCTTCCTTCATTTGAGGCACTGAAATTGATTTTCCCCATCTGGGAATGTGAAACTCAGTATTTATCTTAAACAAACACCTGCAAGTTGTATCACAAACCCAGCAGTAGAGATTGTGAAGGCAGATGCTTTGGGACTTCAGGAGTTCTGCTGTCAGCATGAACAGTATGTGCAGAATCCTTTGATCCATATGTTGCCTTCAGGAGGCCAAATATTTATTGTGTACTGAGCTGTGAGGTACTGCACACTTTTTATGAGGAGTGCCTTAAAGTACAACTGCTAGAACCAGATTATCCCTCCTCCTGAAAGTCAACAAATCACTCACATGGGACTGTAAGTCAAAGAAACTCATGTGTAAATGTACAGCCTTCTGAAATAGCTTTTGTACTCCAAAACCAAGGTACAAGACCCTTGTTGTTTTAGCTGATCTCTCTCTTTTGGAATGATTGCAGAGTTCAAGATGCTTGTTCTTCCACCTAATGTTATATATCTATATGAATATGCTTACAGTTGACTCTGCCTTTTCTTATTTAAAATGCTCACTGTGCCTTCCCTGGTTCTATATTTAATGATTCTGTATGATGACAGAAAAGGGAAGCAAGTTAAATTGCTAACTGTTGCATTTTTTTAAAAAAAATAATCTTGAAACCCATCATGACAGTACCAAGTTTCTCTTCTCAAATATTGGTGTGGATGCCATTAAAAAAAATCAGTCACTATGCATATATACAAATCATACTTGTATGGTCACCAAATCTTTCTGTTAAGTAGTAGAGAAGCTGCATACTGGTATTAGAATAACAAATTGTTTGGAAATCAGAACAGAAATAACACCTTGTGTTAATTGTGGAAGACCATCTATTATACCAAAAGCACCTTGCATTTGCAAACACTGTGGTGTAGTGGTTAAAGTGCTAAACTAGGACTGAGGAGACCTGAGTTCAAGTCCATCCTCCCCCATGAAACTCCACTGGGTGACTTTGGGCCAGTTATTCCTTCTCAGCCCAACCTATTCCTTACAGTTGTGTTGTTATAGAAAAAATGAAGAAGGAATGCAGTGTACATTGCCTTGAGCTCCTAAAAGGAAGGCAGAATATAAATCTCACAAGCACAGCATATAGATCAGCCTTTTCTGCTGGGCTGCCCTCTGGTTGTGTTAGAACTATGGCTTTCTGAATTTCCAATCAGCATATCCAAATTGGGGAAAACCTGATGTAGACTGCCATATACCCTATCTAATTACAGGCAAATAGTCAATCACCAGTGGTTTCTCACTGAGGATAAGTATTTGCACCAAAAATTATGTCACCCAACTCTGCAGGTCTGAAATGAGCATCATATCTACTCTTGTGTCAGCTCCCCTGAATTACTAACGTTTGGCTGGATCAGCTTGTATGATTTTTTTCTGCATTATTTGAAATAATGCAGAAATAATGATAGAGGGGCAGCATTAAGCATAGTAGTCATAATCATCTCAGTCTCTTATGTATACAAAGGCGCAAAAAAGTATACTTTAAAGATCAAGATGATTATGGCTACTATGCTTAATGGAGCCCCTCCTCTTTCACAGAATATAGGAAAGTCAATTTAATTGTTCAGAAAATAATAGGCATAAAAGACAGTGGGGATATTTGTTCCTAATGTTCGGGGATACTGAGGTATGGTCAGAGAGATGGCAGATTTGTGCCTGGGAGACAATTAGTGGAGTGCTTTCAGTCTAGGGCAAGGCAGCTGTGGATATGCCCTCAGTTTGCACATTTTTTAGTTGTTAGTATTGATTGATTGATTGGTTGATGGATGGAGTTGTTTGATAAACATCCCATCTTTTGTACAAGAGCTCAAGCCTTCCTACATCCTATTTCAATTGCAAGGTTTGCACATAATGATAAGCCATAATGTAGTTTATTTATTTGGCCTACTGTATGTGTGAGGTCACTCTAAGAAAGAAACCATAGTTTACAAACCAAAATGGATGGATCTGTGCATCATGCTCTGCCAGAAACCAGCAAACCGTATTATGGCTTATTATATGAAACCAGACCAGTGAATTTACTAAATCTCTTTAAAGGCTTTAAAAAACTATGACTTGTCTTTCTTTCTCTTCTATTAAATTTCCCTTCCTGAGTGGGTAAAAAAAATACTTAGGAACAATTTTGTTGATTACTGTCTCTGCTGCTCCAAAGGACCTTCAATAGGACATACTCAGACTTTCCTGTTTCTTTGTCTCTCATAAATGTATTCTTGTCAGGGCTTCCATGTTGTGACTCCATAGAATGAAAAATGAGGATGAGAATGGGAAAAGAATCTATTGCTGGAACATGTTTACTAAAAGCAAAGAGAGAGAGACATTTCCAGCAATGAAAGAAGGGCATTTCCAGAAAGAAGAGCGAGTCAAGATACAAATCTGTATATGTCTGTTCCTTAATTATACCAATTGTTATCCTGCTGCTATGCATAGGAATACAGAGAAGTAATGTATTGCCATTTTTAAAAACCTTCCTTCCCATCAGTGGAAGAAAATAAGGAATTTTAACTAGAGGGCAAGAGCGGGGTGATAACCTGAACAGTGACTCTGTGAGAGGCTGGAGGACAGGGTGGGATTGATCTGACCTAGAGCACATTACACAATCGAGTTTCACAGGAGGCTGTTACAATTTTACAACAGTCAATCGGTGTAGTTATCTGTGGTTACTCTCCAGTCATACTCACCTGATAGGAAATTGTACTGAAGTTTGTAAGTTTTGCTTATCAGTAAACAGCTTTAGAATCTGGCTGTAAGCATTTAACAATTAAACAATAAACCCAAGAATTAACTTGTTCAATGAAAACTTGTTAGCATGAGCTTCCTGCCCTAGGTCCTCTAATCACATAGTTCTTTAAGCACGGCATGCATCTGTCAGGATATTTTTATGGTCTACTTTTTTCAAGTACTAATAAAAAAATACATACACTTAAAAATTAAGTGGAATATTTTCTTGCAGGTATTTTATTCAATAAAACAAAAGATGAGGTTCTAACTTCTGGATAATTAGAATAGACCTATTGAAATCAGTGAGATTCTAGTTAATATAATTACCTCCCACTGATTTCTATGGCTATGCAAGTGTGTCTAGATCTGAATTCAGTCCTCTTTGAATATACTTTTGTTATTGCAAATTGTTTTGAACATCTCCCCATAGTCTGAAAAATTACAGCTTCATAGCAGTGTAAGTGTTAATTCAATTGAACTGTATTTTTCTGATGATGGACAAATAATACCTACTGTCATGAGTACTGATGGCGAGCAGGAGGGGGCCTCTATCCAGGGGGGGAAATGCATGCGTAGTACTGAGGAATTAAGCAGCCATTCAAAGAGACACAGATCAGACCCGCCTTAGCTTTTGGGGTTTATCTGTCTGGGTTTTCCCACGCTTCTTCAGTTTGTTAGGATTTTCTGTCTTATGTAGCAGTAATAAACACTAGAGACCTACTCCTCATCTCAGTGTGATTCCTGACTGTTAGGACATCTACACCTTACAAAGACAAGCAGTTTTCATCTGTAGTGAATGATGCAACCAAAGCCTTCCAACATGACTGAAATCCTTAATTGCATTAATGTAGTATCTATCATTGATAATTTCTGTAGGCAGAATTAACAACAGAAAAAGGTTATACAGTTACAGAATAGCATCTTGAAGATATTTCGAAACTTCTTGAAGATATTTTGAGCTCCATTTAGTCCATCAAGAACTGGAACATGAAATGGTTGCAGCAAAAATGTTTTCATCACCTTTGTTTATATTTTGTCCCTGCTAATCAAACTTTTGGTGGGATTCTAACAATCTTAATGTTGTTGGCTAGTTTTTAAACATGAAAGTAAAATAAATACTGAAATAGAGTCTACTTGCCATAGTAATGTGGGGTTTAATACATTGAGAATTCTCAGTGCAGTCATGTTTCTTCCTTTCTTTGTACAATCTTGGATATATGTAGAACAATTATTCTTGGGATCTGGTAACAATTACCTATGCCTTATTTGCTTTCCAGTTTGATTACTACAATGTGTTCTCTGCAGGAATACCTTGAGGAATGTCTAGAAGCCTTGATCGGTGTAAACGTGGTGGCAGCCAGAGTGTTAACTGTGCGAGTATTAACTTTCTAGGCACAATTCAAGGTGCTGAATTTGACCTTTAAAAGCCTAAATGGCTTGAGATCTCACCAGCAAAATGGATTGTTTATCTTGGTATGAGCCTCGACACACATGAAGATCAACAAGAAAGGCTTTCTTAAAGATGCTGTCTCTTTCCTAGGACTGTTTGTCAGTCATACAGGAGAGCTATGGAACATCCTCAGCCTGTTCTCTCTATTTTTAGGAAAGAAGTCAAGATCCTTAGCCAGCTATTTCAGTCTGGATTAGTTTATAGTTGATATTAGCTGTTTATATAGGATTTTAACCTTTTCTTTTACTGCTTTGCATGGCCTCTGAACAGAAAAACAGGAATCAAATTAAATCATTGAATGATGATCATACTCCCAAATTGTATCCTCATCCATCTCTTCACTCTCTTTATCTCTTCCTTCCCTGAAGTTCTAGAAAATAAACCTGACCTGAAATATTTGGCTGGGTTCAAAAACAGAAAATTGGGTGCGTTCTGTATTGGATCAATTGGAAATCTTCAGATTTTCCCTCCAAGCTTTTTAACAGTATGCCAAAAGGAGAGAGAGAATTCTGATCTTTTTCCTTAACCCAGATGCTGCATACTCTTGTTAGGAGAACTTCAATGAAGGGTCTTTAGAGAAAATTAGATAATGTAGAAACTGTTGAATGAATTAATTAGTTCAGACTTAATCCAAGCTAGAAAAGAAAAGTTGGAGACCACTTTCAGTGTTATTATCTGCTCTTGAAGTTCATGTCAGAGCCTAAATTCAGAAAATTGGGCTAGCATTTGTAATCAGATGAAGTCTGTGTGAGATAGGGGGAGAGTGAATATACACCATTATAATACCTAGTGACCATGTGCACACAACACAAGTGACTGAGTTAGCTGCTCCCAAGAGCAATTGCTCTTGTCATGTAGGGATTGTTTTTAAGACTTCCAAGCTACCACAAAGAAAACTGAAAGGCTGTCACTTCCTGGGATTTTATTCATTTCTAATCAATCAATCAATCAATCAATCAATCACCTACTCCCATCAGTGACTGTATCAGGGTCATCACTACAATGGATAGAAACAGGGGTTTATCCATCCTCTTACTATCCTATTTCCTTCACTTTTTCTGTTACTTGCCATATTTCAGTGGGTATTCCATCAGTTTCTGTACTAGAAACTGATGGAATACCCAACTTGGTAATGACTGGAGTGTTGATCTAACTTCATCTTCTAGTACTAGAGGTTCTTATAAGTAAAGAATATCTTCTAACATATTCTGATGTCACCACTGTATAACACTTGGGTATACTTCTTCCATCTTCCTTTGATCTTCTTTGAATCACTTACTATCTGTCCATTGGCATCCTTTTGCATACCAATTCGAGGTTGGAACCTCCTCCTGAGTCCAGAGATCTTTTGAAAGATTTTCCTTGTTTTTCTATGTTTGTTTCCATCTTCAATGTCTTTACAGATGTTGTAATACTGCTTCTTGTCTCTTCTAACAGATCTCTGAAACTCTTTGTTAAGTTCCTTTCTGAGATTTTTGTCTCTCTTGGCTTTGGCTTCTCTTCTCTTCTTGGCAATTTCCATGGTTTGCTCTGACATCCAGTTTGCTTCCTTCTCTTTATTCATTTTTGGTAGTCTCTTTTTACATTCATCCTTAAAGACTTAAGTTCATTCCATAATTCTTCTGGTTCTCTATCAATGAGATTCAGGACTTCAAAGTGATTCCTGATGTCCTCCTTGAAAATGATGATCAAGATCATATCATGGAAACTGACTGCCTTTCTTCTTCCTCTTTAGCTTAACTTGAAGTTTGCACATGAGGAATTTGTGATCTGTTCCACAGTCAGCACCTGGTCTTGTCTTTGTTGCTGTAATTGAGTTCCTCCACATTCTTTTAGCAATAATATAGTCAATTTGATTTCTATATAGTCCATCTAGTGATGTCCATGTATAGCGGCATTGTTTTGGTTGTTTGAAGACAGTGTTAGCTATAAAGAAATCATTGGAGTGGCAGAAATTGATAAGCCAGTCTTCTGCTCCATGTATGGCTTTTCTAAGCCATACAATCCAACTACATTTTCCTCTTTCATGTTTCCAACTTTGGCATTCCAGTCTCCAATCACAAGCAGCACTTCTTGCTTGCATGTTCTATTGATTTCAAATTGAACTTGATCATAGAAGTCATCAATGTTCTCTTCTTCTGCATCAGTGGTTGGAGCATAAACCTGAATGATTGTCATATTAAAGGGTTGTCCACAAAGTCTAATTGATATTATTTAGTTATTGATTGCATTGTAGCCAAGTGCTATTCTTGCTATACCCTTCCTAACTATGAAAACAACACCATTTTTTCTTAGTTTTTCATGTCCTGAGTAATAAATGTTGTGATCTTCTGACTGAAATTGTCCCATCCCAGTCCATCTCAATTCGCTGATGCCTAAGATGTCAGTTTGTAGTTGTTTCATTTCATCTTTCACTGTGTTGAGGTTTCCTGTGTTTGTGCTTCTTACGTTCCACATTCCTACTATAATTCTATCTTTGCAGCTTTGGATTTTCTTTTCCTGTGTGGCAACATCAGCAACTAGATGTCCCAAAGGCTTTAATCTAGCCACATCATAAACACCATTAGTACTCTAAAACATCTTCAGCTCTTCCTCAGTAGCATGTTGAATGTCATCCAACCTGAGGGGCCCATCATCCAGCACTATATCATCAATCATTTTTTTATTTTCTATCTAGGTGGTTTTCTTGGTGAGAACGAAGGAATGGTTTACCATTGCTTTCTCCCATGCAGTATGAATTGATGCTGTCGCCATTATCACTAAAGTGAACATCTGCCTCTGGCATCTACCTGTATCGCTGCTGCCCAAAATAGGTGCCTGCTTGCTTTAGCTGGGTAGCTGGGATGACTGTCGTACCTTGGATGACCCTCCTGGGAATATATACACTTGGCATATACTCCCGACATTCTTTACTAATCTCTCCAAGGAACACTCGCCCACCACAATGAGGCAGCACAGCAGGACGGGGGTGGGTAGGCTAGAGGCAATTAGGCCATTCCATATGTAACAATTTGCTAGTCTAACGAGGCATGAGGCATGACTTTTGAATTAAGCAAGTAAATTAAACCATCCTCCATCTTAACTGTGTTTCGTTTTTCCATAATTTGAGAAGCAGAAGGAAGGTATGTACAGTGTTTTACAGTATAGTCTCCATAGATAAACTGCAAAGCATTCTTAGTATATCAAAGAATTAGTACAAGAGACACTTGGATAAGTACAGCTTTATTGTCTCTTGTTTAGTGTTTGTTGTAAAAAGCCTAATAATCGAGTCCTAAAGACAAATTAAGCATTGAATTACTATTTAGAGACTGCTTAGGCACACGGCAATTAGAAAACAGTTTTATTGCATCATTAGAGGATTTAGTTGTTATAAATTCAATACCTTGTGGAAAATTGAAAAAGCATTCTGTTTACAGTTTCAGTAATAAACTATACTCCTTGCCCATTATTACTATCCATACCTTTGATATGGCAGCAAGATGAATCTATAAGATATGAAACCAGTTTTGAATTCTGCACAATTGAACAAACAATTCTGAATCAGGAAAAAAAATCCTCTTTTTTTACACATGGGTCAAGTGTTCTTTTAGGACCTTCATGATAACAAATCACCTGTCATGAATAATTTAATCTTCTATATAGAAAATAGCAATCCAGTTTCACAAAACTTGTATTGTTGTTCAGACATGAGTATGAACATATCTGTAATGTTTTTGCTCTTACCATTAATTGGAATGATTC
The DNA here is from genome assembly GCF_035149785.1 of Candoia aspera. Taxonomy (NCBI): domain Eukaryota; kingdom Metazoa; phylum Chordata; class Lepidosauria; order Squamata; family Candoiidae; genus Candoia; species Candoia aspera. The sequence continues at coordinate 86,752,729 of NC_086153.1, read as the reverse complement.
AAAATTTCTGGTGATTTTCTACATCCTATTAATTATGTACATTAGCTATAGGTTGTAATTAAATTAGATAAATTTATGAAGGGTATCAGTGGCTACTGGGATTAGAGTGAAATTGTTTTCCTATCCTTACCATGTGCTACATTTCTGAACTGCTTAGAGTCTTATCTGCAGAATAGTTTCTTTGGCTATGAACTTGCTAAGTTACTAACATCGACAGGAAAGGCCCTTCTAAAATACCTCTGCTATCAGAAATTTGACTCTGTAATGTGGGACACAGCATTCTCCTGCATAATTCCCAGACAGTAGAATGCTTTCTGGAGAGATTTGCTTGGCTCTCACTCCCCCACTATTTACAAAATAGTCATATATGTGAGATAGGTGGCTATATAGATTGAATGAATGAATGGATGGATGGATGAATGAATAAATAAATAAATAAATAAATAAATAAATAAAATTAACTCTTCTAGCTCAGTATTTTTTCCAATCCAAACCTCTATGCATGTAAAATCTGATAATAGTTGATTAGATAACCTTCCCAAGCCCTGCATAAGCCCCATGGTGGGGTGGGAACACAGAGGGCAGTGCCAATCTCTGATCAGTGTTTTCTAGTATGTGGAAGGGAATACTTAGTCTTGGCTGAAAGGAAAGTAAATATGATTGTCCTCTGAAAGTTCTACTTGTTCAACAAGTGTTATTTTATATACCGTTCTGTTTCAGTCAGAGTGGGGTGACTGATTTCAGGAGCACAGGAATAAGGAACTTTTTAGGCCTTTTTTCATGTTTTTTGAAAGATACCAACTGAAAATAGATTGTGATAGGATGCTTAGAAGATAACTCCAAATGTATGCGTTTGGGCAGGAAAAAAAGAAGAAGGAAAAACAGGCTGAGGCTGATGCCACATTATAACACATGCACAAAGAGGGGGAATTTGTGTCCCATGAGATAATACTGAAGATCAATTGCTAGCAATCCAGCCAGTGAGACATTAAGAAAATGCTGGAAATTATTGTTCATATTTGTTTATCTATTTATTTGTCACATTTATATGGCCGCTCATCTCACACAAAGTTACTCTGGACAGTGAACTATAAGCCTACTATTAAAAGCATACTACCATACCAATTCAAAACAATTAAAACAGTAAACAAAGATAAAAACAAAACCACAAGTGGGAGAATATAATACTGCCAACATGCAGGTTCCTTATTACCAGGGAATCCCCAGGCTTGTTGAAAACACGTTTTAAAGGATTTTCAGAAGGCCATGAAGGTTGGGGCTAACCTCACCTCGGGAGGGATGATGTTCCAGAAGGTGGGTGCCACAGCAGAAAAGGCTCGCCTAGGTCCTGTCAGATAGAACACTTTCATAGATGGGACCCGCAGCATGCCTCTCCTGCCAGACCTGATAGAATCGGGAAGAGGTGGTCCCTCAGATAACCTGGCCCCATGCCATGTAGGGCTTTCAAGGTCAAAAACAGCACCTTGAATTGGACCTGGAAGCAAATTGGTAACCAGTGCAGCTCATGAAGCAGAGGTGTAATGTGTTTCCTCTTAGGAGCACTTATAATTGCCTGTGCTGCTGCATTTTGCACCAGCTGCAGCATCTGGATACACTTCAAGAGCAGCCCCATGTAGAATGCATTACAATAGTCCATATGGGACATGACTAGGGCATGAGTAACTGTGAGCAGAGCCTCATGATCCACAAATGGGGACAACTGGCACACAACATGAAGTTGTGCAAAGGCCCTTCTGGCCTTGACTTCTACCTGCTCCTTGAGCAGGAGTCATGAGTTCAGAAGGACCCCCAGATTGCGAACTGTGTCTGTCTGGGGCCATGCTACCCCATTCAGTAACAAAGATGATAAAGTCCCAGAACTCGAAGGCCCTAAAACCCAAAGCCACTCAGTCTTGCCAGCGTTCAGTTGAAGCCTGTTTTTCCCCATCCAGACCCCTACAGTCTCCATGTACTGGGATAAGATATCCACAGCATTGCTTACTTTGCTAGGGGTGGAAAGATATAGTTGAATGGCAATGGATGATCTCTCAGCGGTTTCAAGTATAAGTTAAACAGGAGTGGAGAGAGCACTGAACCCTGTGGCACCCCACATAGTAGGTGCCGAGGGTGGGATATCTCACTCCCGATCAACATCAACTGGTATCAGCCCCTGCGGAAGGAAGAGAAACAGCACAATACTGTGTCACCCACTCCCAATACCTCAAGCCGATCCAGAAGGATACCATGGTCGATGGTATGGAAAACTTCTGAGAGGTCAAGTAGACCCAACATGGATGCACTACCCCATCCCGCTCCCCCCGGATATCATCCAAAAGTGCAACCCATGCCATTTCCATCCCATGTCCAGGCCTGAATCCTGACTGAAAGGGGTCCAGATAATCTGCTTCATCCAGGGTCTTCTGAAGCTGCTGCATGACTACCTTCTCTACAACCTTCCCTAAAAAAGGGAGGTTGGACACTGAACAAAAAATGTCCAGTATGATGGGATCCAGCTATGGCTTCTTGAGGAGGGGGCAAACCAATGCCTCCTTAAGAGACAAAGGAACCACCCCCTCTCCCAAGGATGAATTAACCACCACCAGAACTCAGCCACATGTCCCCTCTCAGACAGCCTTAGCCAGCCAGGAGGGGCATGGATCTAAGGAGCAGGTGGCCAAGCTCACAGTCCTAGGGACCCTATCCAATTCCTCAGGCCCAACTGGTTCAAACCATTCCCAGATAACAGGGCAAGACTGTACGCCAGGGATCTCCACCGGATGTGTACTAAGGCTACTAGGAACAAAGTTGACACCAGATGTGTCTAGCTGGGAACAAATTTAAGTGTATTTGTCTGACAGATGCTCCAAAGATTCTTCCGCCCGGCCTTGCAGATGAATCTCTGAGTTCCCTTTGTCCAGAAGGGCTCGGGTCACCCAAAACAAGGCCGCCTCGCTGCAATCCATGGACACAATATGGACAGAGAAGTATTGTTGCTTTGCCACTCTTACCACCACAAGGTAGGTCTTAATAGCGGCTCTTACCTATGTCCAGTCAAGTTCATCCTTTGTTGACCTCCAGTGGCACTCTAGATAGCTCTTCTCCCATTTCATTTCCCTCAGCTCCTCTATAAACCACAGAGAGCAATGGGATCTGTGGGAAGGGAGAGGTCACACAGACGCAATCTGATCCAAGGCCACAGCTGCCCTCTCATTCCAAGTGGCAACTAAGGCCTCCATTGGACCATACTGCAGACCCTCAGGAATAAATCCCAGCTGCCTCTGGAACCCTTGTGGGTCTATCACTTATTTGGAGTGGACCAATCTAATAAATCCTGCCCCCTTGCAATGGGAGACAATGACAGAGAATCTCATGGTTACTGGGGCATGATCTGACCATGACAAGGGAGTCACAGAGAGCTCTCCCAATTTCAGATCACTTTGCTGTTGCTCCAAAAGGAAAACCAGGTCAGATGTGTGACCACTATCTCGGGTTGGGCTCTGGATGGCTGGGGATAACGTCTGGCCCCACTCTTCAAAAATCTCCTGAAGTATAGCATATTGTATCATTTTGTAAATTCCCATACTAACCAAAAACCAAAGGCAAGTTTATACTTTTTTTTCTTTTCTGCTTGGAATCTTTAGTCCCCTCTAGTGTCCAATTTCTAAAATCCTAACTTGTAACAGAGATTGGAGACTTTAAGATAGACAAAACAATTTCGTTCCCACAAAAGGCCATTGATTTTATTTAATTATTTCCAAAATCTTATAGTTAAAGTCTCAATATTCCAAATTTGTCTGGACCCTTAATTTGTTTATAACTTTCTTAGATCAAAATCTTATTTAGCTTTTTGCTGTTTGTTTCCAATTCTTTAAGTTCTTATACTTATGGTTAATTTTTAATTTGTTCAAGAAGGAAGGTAAAGTGACCAGGTGGCTTTTCAGACTTGTTGTTCCAAAGATCTCTAATAGCCTTAGAATAGTTAAATGAGCAATATCTGTAAGTGATTAGAAAGTGAGGTTAGCAAACTAAGTGTCCTTTAAAAGGCTCCACTGCGGTTGTGGGCATGATGGCTGATCCCTTTGTGTCCCAGTACTCAAATCCATGGGAGACCACTGTCTTGTGGTCTCCTCACAGGGAGCAGCTGTCTGGAGCACATGTGGGTAATCTCCTGTCTTCTCCTTGTCCCAGAGAGGTTCCAAAGGACCGATCTACTCAATGGTTCTTCAGTCTTTGCTGCGGTCATTGTCTCCGCTCTTTTGGAGACATGTTTAGTTCACCATGCCTTCCCCATAAGTCAGGAAGCAATAGTTAGAAGGAATATGGAGTAACAAAATATTTCAAATTTGGGAAAGAACTCTGGTAAGGTGATTTACTTTCACCTTATTTAACTTATATGCAGAATATATCAAGAAATGCTAGAGTAGAAAAATAAAAATTGGAGTAAAAATTGCTGGGAGAGACATAAACAATTTCAGATGTGCTTTAAAGGCTGAAAGATATAAGAAATATCTTACTTAAGGTGAAAAAAAGCCATGCAAAAGTTGGTCTGCTGCTCAGTATTTAAAAGAAAAAAACCTAATATGTCAATAGGCAAAGGCAATCCAATGCAAATAGACAAAGAAAAATTGAAGTCATAATAAATGTTATCTTCCTGGGCTCAAAAATTACTACAATGACATCTACTTGGGAGAAAGAATGTGAGTGATCTAGAAGGGCAAAGACTTCACACTGACAACAGGGGTGTATATTGTCGAGACCATGGTTTTCTCTGTTGTAATATATGGTGGTGAAAGATGGATGATCAGAAAAACTGAAGAAAGGGAAATGGATGCCTTTGAATTGTGGTGTTGGTGCTTGAATTGTTGAGAAAAAATAATAAGAGAAACAAGTAATTCAGTACTGGTTGAAATAGAAGAACAAATAATTCAGTACTAGATGAAGTAAAATCAGATCACTCAGTGGAAGCTCTAATAATGAAGCTAAAGCATAAATATTTTCAACACATAATATGACAGTGAGAATCATTGGAGAAGACCTTGATGATAGGAAGAATCAAAGGCTATCACAAAGAACCTGATAGAGGCTAGACTATTGCTAATGACAGAAGCATGAGTTTACAAAAACTCAAGCAGCTACTGACAGGTAATCCTGGCAAAATGGTATCCATCAGGTCACAGAGAATCAGGAGCAACTCAGCGACAACCACAACAATTAATACTAAATAAGTTCATAAATTCCCTGAGTTTCAAAGAACAAGCTCAGAGAACACCATTGAACTTTCCAGTGTGCATTCTGTTGATGTATGAGGTTCAGTTCTGAAATATCAAGTCCTAAGAACCCCAGTAGAAATCACCTAAGCCCAGTAGGTAATGATGTTGTACATCCCTGCTTTGGATATGTGGCACTGAGGAAACGTGTGCTGGAGAATGTACGTGATGCTAGGGATTCTGACTCGAGTTTAAATAATTATTACTTTATGTTACTCTAAAAGTGTAAGGAACAGCTTCCTCTTTTTTCATACTTTATTTCTTAAGTATTTTCAGAAATGCTTCTTCAATAGTGCCCAGCATTTCAATTATACATAAAACAGCAAAGTAAAGCAAAACCCAGAGTTTTCAGATAAAGTAAAATCTCTTCCTTTAATGACTTCAGCTACTCTGATTGCACATTTTAAGGCAGCTAAAATCCATAATGTGATGTGAAAAGCACCTAAGAAACACCCAAGTATTAGGCTCCAAGTGGATTAGAGTACTGTTTGTTCAGTTTCTACAGTAATACATTTCTCCATCAAAATTGCAATGCAGAGCACTTAGTTGCTGCATAATCTTAGAGAACTTAATAGCATGCCCCATTATTTTTGTACAGTATGACACTTTCCCCTAGAAATCTGGTGTGCGTATTTGCCATGACAGACACACACACACACAGACACACACAGTGTTTCATATGACAGCAATTTTATTATCTATTTTTTCTTTCAATGTAGTGTTTTCTTTCTGTTCAATAAGCAGACTGTATACCAGTTACATCTAAAAGAGGAGACAAAAGAATTTCACTGAAATACTGTATATTTTAAATATAGATGAAAACACTGTCTATAAATATATTCTGTTGAGACAAAATAATTCTGGGTCCTAGAATAGCTGAATTGTTTTTTCAGGATTGTTTTATAGTTACCTTGTGATGAATGATGATAGTAGGTTATGATCTGCAAGATACATGCAATACTTCTATGTAATGGAGCAGAGAAAGAGGCCATTACTTGGACGTTGATTACTTACAAAGTCCATGTGTTACCACATTTAGTAAATAATTCTGGACACGCCTGCTTGCAGGAAAGTGTGTTTAGAATTACAATCTTTATATTCCTAGCATTTGCATACATTCTCTTACCTATAATTGATAATATTGGCACTCCCTCTCTTTAAGAATACTGGTTGGTTTCAGATGTCATAAGGAACGATCTTGTGACCTGTTGGAAAGTACAGAAGCTAGAAGAGAATGCAACAACTCAGGTGGTCTCTTATTCATAGCCCACCTTTGTCATAAACTCATTAGTAGCCTTAAGCAAGCCACTTTTTTCCCAGTCTGCAGGATGGAATTAATAAAAAAGCCTTACTGCGCAGTTGTAAAGCTTACAAGATAATGTATGTGAGACCAGTTGAAAACTTTAAAGGCACTTCATTAATTTAAAGGATTTCTAGCCCATCTTTTAGAACATAGCATTTCTGAGACATTGCACTGCAAAAATCCATAAACCCACACATCAGCCATTTACTTGAATAATCTCCATTATGAAATAAATAGCAGCAATAAACTCAAGCAGTAGCATATAATGAAGAGCTTTGTGGCACCTTAAAGGCTAACACATTTATTATGGTGTAAGTTTTTGAGGACTGCGTATACTTTATCAGATGCATGGAATGTAATTCTGTGTAAAGGCTATTATGTAACCACATAGTTGTTGGGAGGGGAGGAGAGAAACCAGGAGGCAGAAATGAACAATAGAGAGTGGGAGATAGTGAGAATTACATATAGTGGTCATAAACAAAGCTGTAGTTTGGGTGTGACACAGACTTCCTTGCATTCAGCAGCTAGTGGATATATGTAGTATGATAAGGATATTTTGTCTATGTTTAATCCCTGGGAAATTGTCTTATATTTTCTAACTCCAGTGTTAAAATTAGCATATAATCAAACAACACTGTTTTGTTTTGTTTTTTTAGAAGGCTTTAAAGTCCTTGTAAAAGCCTCTTCTGAGAAATGATGTTGATCTGGAAGAAAGCCATATGAATGCCAAAAGTTGTTGCTGCTGCTTATTTACTCCACATATTATGTTGATTCACTTGCAAATGCTACAAAATGACAGTAATTTCAGCTTTCAAGGATTTTGACTGGTAGAAAGCCTTGTTAGAAATATGGGTATCACTTGTTATTGATCAGCAAGGCTGAGGTGACAGATAATGGGGAAAATACATCGAGTGCATTGCAGCTGAACAGAAGGCAGTCAAATGCTTTCACAGTTCACAAATTTTCTGATATTAGATACAATAATGTTTTTTTATAGTGCTCCTTTGAGGCAAGTATTTGGAGGCCATGCAAAGATACTTTGATGATCGGTGCTGAGTAGCTGCGAACAGCTAGGTAAATCCTTCAAATACTATACTATTTAAAATATAAAAGGCCTTAGTCAAATGTTCATTAGGCTAGGAACAATAAAAGCTTGCAGACTACAGTCTGTTTTTCAGTAGAAAGAGAACCAGCTCTTTTGCCTGCTGCCTTGAATTTCCATCAGCTTTCCTAGCAAGCACTAATGAATATGGAGCATCCTCCTTTTGTTTCCCTCCCTGGTCTCTGAGCTGCAGACTTTCTGCATGACCTCTTTTGTGACTGTGTCACAGCTTTGGGCTGTCTGGTTTATTGACCTCCGTTTTACAAGGTCTGCTTAATCTGTCAAAACCAAGTATTCCCTTCTCCCAGACCTAATATAGTCTACACCATTCCATAAAGTCACTAAGCAGACTGGTAACTGTTTTGAGAGAAAGTATAACCGCAGTAATAGAAAGGGAACTGTGTGTCTGTAAGATTGTACTAGTAGAAGGTGAAGATACTCAGACTTAAAGCATGGTTCTTTAGGAGTTCATTAATTTCAGTAACATAATTTTGTACAGTATATCACATTTTTCACAAAGGTTTGTGCTCACTGGGTGACTTTGGGCCAGTTGCTTTCTCTCAACCTAACCCATCTCACAGGGATGATGTTTTGGGAAAAGTAGAAGGTGGGAGGGCTGTGTATGCCATCTTGAGTTCCACAAGGAAAGGCATGTAAGAAATAAATTAAAAATAAAATTTTAAAATCCATCCCATGCACTTAAACAATAAAACATGTCATACTGGTGATTTTGTTTTCAATTCTTCTCTTAATGATCTTGAGCTAGAAATTTTGCCTCCTTTACACATGCATTTGTGTTTGATGTTGCCAGTGAGTGATTCCAAGACCTCTGTCCCAGGTAGATGCCTTCATGAGATCACCACCAACTACTTAGAGCATCTTCAAAATGCATTGTCAAAATTCAGTGGCAGCTTAGCCTGTTTCTGGGTATGTTCTAAAAAGTAGCTAAATATGTGTGCTAATCTTCGTAAGGTTTAACCAACCAACCAGTTTAGGCCTTGAAAATACCATTTCTCTTTTTAAAAGACTGAAAAATCCACCCTCCCCATCTCTTGGCCATCTCTACATGTGACTAGACATGCGACTGTGGCCCTTTGGGCCAAAATAATCAGAAGAAATAAGGTTCAACCCATAGACTAAAAGGGTCGCCCACCTTTTTCTTACAGAGTGTTTTCTCAATTGTTTCCTATGCAGAGCATTAGGATATAGGATCCCAGTCGTGACTGCAACACTTTTGTCTATTTCTGAATTCTTTTTACTGCGTGTTGCTGCTCTGTGTTATGTAAATGTATTCTGTAAGGCAGGTTGCATATAACTGCATGAATATAGTGTGGGAATTAACTGCATTGTGTTAGCACAAAGAGAGTTACATGCAATCAGGTAGTCCTCATTTAGCAATCTCAATTGGGATCAGCAAGTTGGTCATTAAGTGAAGTGGTCACTAAGTGAAACTGTGACCATGCTTATGATCTTACTTCACCTTTCCTTTGCTTTACAGACCTGTGAAGGTTGTAAATGTGAGGATTGGTCACCAAGTTGTTTTTTCATCACTGCTGTAATTGCAAACGGTTGCTAAACAAGGCAGTCACTAAACGAGGACCTCCTGTATGGTCTTGCAGAAGCAGGCCTTGAAATAATATAGAATTGCACAATTAAATATTAATTTTTGTGCTCCTTTGCAGAGTTGCTTCATATATATGTTTTTAGATTTAGATATATTTTAGTAACGTGAATCAGAACTCTTTTATGCTAACAAACACAAAGTATATACGTATGTAGACAAAATGCACCTTAATTGGTTTATTATAAATATTTTTGCAAGACGTGTGAAAATATACTACCAGAAACAGTTGCAGTCCCAGGTTACATTCCCATAAGTAACAGCATAAATGATAAAATTGGTTCTGAGATGAGAAGCCCAGCAACAAAAATGAAAAGCCATATTGTTTATGCTAGCAGTGCTCTGTGGAACTCATTATAATTTTTCTGTAAGCTGAAGAAATATCAAGGATATGAGTTGAACCAGAACTTATCTCCTAATCTGTCCATCAAGTTCACCTTCATGCTACTGTTGTCACTAGTATCCAACAGTTATTGAAAATTCTGCACCACTGAGACCATTTATAAATATAAAGAAAGCCACTCATGTACAAAGGCTAGGCACTCAGGGATTTATGTTAACCCTCTCATATAGTTATGTCTACCATAACTCTAACCATAATTATAGCCAGATTTTAGATCGGGATAGGCAACCTGTAGAGTTCTTTGGATTTGCTAAGTACAATGTCCAGCATCTCTCATGTTGGCTTTTTAGGGATACTAAGGGTTATAATTCAGCAACATCTGCTACCTATCCATTTCAGAAAGAATGTTTGGAAATTATTAACTTCAGAGGCTCAATTAACTAATAAATTCTCTGGTAGTATTGGTTTTGCTGTCTCTTAGCCACATGTTCCTCATTAGCAGAATGCAAATCAGTCTTTCCCAATCTGGTGTCCTTCAGATGTATTGAAGTTAAAATCCTAGCCCACATGACTAGTGGAAGTTGGAATCCAATACAAAGGCATGGTGGACATTGACATAAGGACAATAAAAAACTGTTCGTATAAACAGATAAAGCAATTCACAAACGTAATCGTTGCTATTTTATTTGTGTTTAACAATGATATTACATACATCAACATTTATTTCTAGTTAGACTTTTGATTTATTTTTTAATTTTTCAACCTTTAAATTAGAGAATATCTTTCCACAAAGTGGATTGATAAGCCAGAGATTGATTTCATACAAATACATTATATGCAAAGGAACTTTTAAAAAACCCATATTCCATACGATTGCTCATTTCATTATTCCTCTATTATTTTCAAAGTGAAACGTTCATAAAACTATTAACAGACTAGCCATTAACTTTCCAGGAGTGGTAGTGACTAACAGGTCCTTTGGAGAACAAGACTACTGTAGTTCTCTTGGAATCAGTGACTAGCTCCTCATTGCAGGACAATGAGCAAACCAACTTCTGTAAGGGAGAGAATTGCCACATTATCAGCATATAAAAGAACAGAAATAGATTTCTCAAAGCTTAGGCCAGTGAGTTAATATAAAAATTAAAGGGAAGAGGTGTCAACACGCAACCCTGTTTCACTTTTTGTGGATGTAAATTATGGGCAAAAGATGCCCTGAAGGACCATGGCTAATCTGCGTTACATTGTTTTTATGTAATTTCATGAACAGTAGCAAAAGATGTCAGTCAACAGAAGAAGCAACCAGTTTTCCCCAAAGCCTAGGGCTGAGGATCAAGTGAAAGGTTACCTTTAAGTCAGTAAGGGAAACACAGAGGATCCCTTATAGATGATTGAGATATTTTTCTATTAAGTGATCACACATCAACCACTGGTCACTGAAACTGCTTGTTCCTCTGTCATGATGTTATCCTGCATCATGCAATCCACACATTTTCCATGGAGGTGCCTAATATACAGTACATCTTGCTTATTACAATCAGCAAACTGGTGGGGTAGAAAGTAACTGGGTCCTTCCTATCCCCTTTTTTTGGATATTGGGATTATGATGGATCCACTTCAGTCTTCAGGGACTGGGGAGGAAGAATCTATGTATATGAACAGGGATGCAGGAAAACATAGTTGGAAAACATGGCCTGGTAAACTGAAATGAAACAGGAGACTGATTTATCGATTTCTGCCAATCCTCTGATTTCTTCATTGCTAACACAATCTTCAAACAGCCAAAATGACAGCAATATACATGGACATCACCAGATGGAGTGCACAGAAATCAAATTGACTATATTATTTGTAGAAGCAGGTGAAAGAGCTTAGTTATAACAGCAAAGATGGGGCCAGGGGCTGACTGTGGAACAGACCACCAATTGCTCATGTGCAAGTTCAAGATAAGCTAAAGCAGAAGCCAACCAATTTCCATAATACGATCTTGAGCATATACCCACCATTTTCAAGGAGAACATCAGGAATCACTTTGAACTTCTGAACCTCACTGATTGGGAACAAGAGGAACTGTGGAATTAACTTAAATATATTGTTAGGAATGAATGTGAAAAGAGACTCAAAGATCAAGAAACAGAAGAAAGCAAACTGGATATCAGAACAAACTATGGAAATTGCCAAGAAGAGAAGAGAGGCCAAAGCCAAGAAAGAGAAAAATCTCAGGAATTTCAGAGAGCTGTCAGAAGAGACAAGAAGCAGTATTATAACATCGGTGAAGAAACTGAAGATGGAAACTGTCATGTTCACCGTTCCAATGTTGCTGGTACATCGTAACGTTTCGCATGTCATTTCACTGATACGTGTTTCATCTGGGAAGGGAGGAGGATTCCATCTCGGGGGTTGTTATCTGTTGGCTGCTGGGTTGGAATGTGTTTGGGTTATCTCATGTGTTCAAGGTTACTTTCCCAGGATGGCAGTTCAAACGGTTACCAGCACCTGGGGGGGGGGGAGTTTGCAACGGCAGGGCGAGGGGAGGGATTACGTTTGAAGCGAGGGTTTTTAGTTTGTATTTGGCGCGCTTTTATTCATGCTCGGCTGTCTCTGTATTTGCATACTATTCTTCTAATAAATCAGATATCATTAAGTACCTGCTTGTGAGTCTGACTCTGTTAGGATAGGCAAACATACACTGAAAAACAAGGAAATTCTTCCAAAAGATCTCTGAGCTCAGAAAGAAGTCCCAACCTCAAATTGTTATGCTAAAGGACCCATTGGACAAATAGTATCTTATTCCAAGAAGAGTAAACAATGATGAAAGAACTATACTGAAATTCTGTAGAGTACAGATGTCAATATCAAACATAACTTAGAATATATTTACTACTTACAAGAACTTCTAGCATTACAAGATGAAGTTAGATTAGCATTCTAGTCATTGCCCAGTTGGGAGACTACAGTACAGGAATGGATGGAATATCAACAGAAATATGGCAAGCAACAGAAGAAGAATCGGTAATGGTTCTAACCAAGCTCTGCCAGCAAATCTGGAGAACGCCATAGTGGCCAACAGATTGGAAGAAGTCAGTCTAAATACCAATACCAAATAAAGGAGACTTAATGAATGTGAGGACTATTGTATAATATCCTTAATTTCACACACTAGAAAATGATGCTTGGGATCATCCAATGCATATTAGAGCCCTGCATGAAAATGGAGGTGCCAGATGTTCAAGGTAGTTTTAGAAAAGGCCAAGGAACACTACTGCTGGATAACTGAGAAAGACAAAGAATGCCAAAAGGAAGTCAGCATGTGCTTCATTGATTATATAAAGCCCTTTGATTGTGTCAGTTATGTCAACCTGTGGAATGTGCTTAGAAAAATGGGAATCCCAGAACATCTCATTGCCCTCATGCAAAACCTATATGCAGATCAGGAAGTCAAAGTCCAGAAGGAAAATGATGAAACAAACTGGCTTCAGATTGGCAAAGGTGTCCAACACGGGTGTATACTCTCTCCAACCTATAGGTGGAATATATATTGAGAGAAGCTGAATTGGAAGAAAATGAGAGGGTTTTAAAATTGGAGAAAGATAGACCAATAAACTGCACTATGCTGATGACATTACTCTGATAGCTGAAAGTGCAACTGGGACCAAGATTAGATATAAAGAAGACCAAACTGATGGCAACAGGTACAATGAGCAGCCTTAGAACTGACAATGAAGATATTGAAGTGGTGGATACCTTCTGCCTTTTAGGATCAACTATCAATAGTAAAAGAACCAGGAGTCAAGAAATACACCACAGAATAGCACTTGGTAAAGGAGCAATGAAGGCTTTTGAAAAGCTATTCAGATGCCAGGATGTATCTGTATCTACAAAGATCAGAATTGTGCAGGCAATTCCACTCTATGGAAGCAAAAGTTGGACTTTGAAGATTGATTTTGGAGAAGATTCCTGATAATACCATGGATTGCCAAGAAAACAAACAAAAGGATCATCAAATAAATCGATCCAGAGTTCTCAGCTGAGGCACAAATAACTAGACTCAAATTATTCTACTTTGGACATATTATGTGAAGAATTAGCCTCTGGAGAAGTTTATTATGCTAGGAAATGTGGCAGGAAAGAAAAGAATGGTGTGTTTACTTGGGCCTGTTTCCCATAGTATTTGCCCAACAGATCTGATTTGGCAGGGTTGGTGCGCTCCAGTTCCTTCAATTAAATAGTGCCATCTAAAGGGAGCCCAGAAATATGCCTTCTCTATCACAGAGCCTACCCTCTGGAAGGAGGTCCCCCCTGATGTCCAAGTGGCTCCCACCTTGCTGGTGTTTTGGAGGGCCTTGAAGATCTGGCTCTTCACCCAGGCTAGTGTGGTTATGTCTCTTGTTGCCCACTTTTTGCCATCCTTTGTTCCTTAGTCTTTATTGTTGTATTGTATTATTTTTCTGTGGTTTTACTTTGTCAACCACACTGAGTTGCTGGAAGTTGGGAGGTGTACAAATTTAATAAATACGTAATACATACAAAGAGGATGACTGGCAGCAAAGTGTATGGACTCAGTTACAGTGGCAATAGGTGAACCATTGGAAGACCTGAAGGACCAGGATGGAGACAGATCCTCCAGGAGAAAATCTCTGTGGTCACTAAGAGTCAATACAACTCGATGGCACATAATCAATTAATCAAACTGATGAGTCAGTCTTACTGATTCAGTCTTAAGTAGCAGCAGAGGACAAGATGAAGGGCAATGAGTAATGAGATACTCTTCATTCTGAGGTCTAAGGAGTGACAAGTCAGTATGCTGGAATTCCAAGAGGCAAAGAACAGAGTGCATTTTCTGTTCTCAAAGTCATCCTATTAAAGAATAGATACTTGTCTAGATTATGCACTGGATCATATTATTTCAAAGGAAATACAGAACACAATCTAGGCATATAAAATTCTTTCCATAAGTTATTTTGGATTTCAACATTCTTTTTAAAAACACAATATATAAACACTACCACCAAAAATAGGGGGTTTTTCCCCTCTCTGTTAACACCTTCATTTCTAAAACAAATGTCTTCCATACTGAATTGTATCCATCTGTAGTATAGACTTACCCCTGGAATCATGGTGGATAGCACGAACAGAATTTTTTATAAAATGTACCAATCAGGTTTGTTGTAATTAATGCTTGATTTGAAGTAGAGAAAGTCAGCGCTGAGTTCAATAACATGTGCATAGTTCCATTTCTCAATTATACTTTCCAAGGAGCATATTATTTAAATTATTACAGAAGTTACAAATCTGCCATAAGATCAATACAACTAATTATAAATTAATAGATGTATAAATGTGAAAAAATACATAATAATGCAGATGAGTTCTTCAAGGAACCTACAAGATTTGGGCGGGGGAACTAGGAACCTCCAGCTGGTTTATGTGACATCTTCAAGTGTAAACACATTTTTTTCTTTCTCTACTGATTTAGTCAGCCATGGCAACATACAACATTTCCATTAGCCCCCTACTGTTAAATCTCAGAGTCACTATAATCAGGAAAACATCCAACACGCAAACAAACAAATAGAGCAGCAACTGAGGTCATCATCCATCTTCATTCCACAGATGTATTTTTAGGTTCATTCAGTGTTTGATTTTAAGTCATTTATTTAGTCTTAAATGGTATATAATGAAGGTGAGGAGAAGTAGAAGAATAAGAAAGTGCAATGATTTATTTTGTATGCATTGACCATACCAAAGTATTTTGACAGCTTAATGTCTTTTCGTTGTTTTTTAAATACACAAAACAACAACAACAATATTTTCTGGTGGGTTGATCAATGTCTATTTCTCCCTTTTCCCAAATGAAGTTGTTTACAAATGGAAAGCTTTAGTCTTAAATAAATGAACTGCAACATTTTCTTTTACTGTTTATTTTCATATTATTTTCAAAACATATGCTGCCTAGCCTAGCTACATTAGAAACAACAGAACAGAAGCATCTGGGGAAAAAGTTGTATATGGACACTATTTATAGCAAGTCTAATTTTAACTAAAATACCATTCTTTGTTAGGGTGAGACCACAGTATACCTTTCTATATGATAAGTGCAATGACCTCTTGATAGCTAGAAATGCATGAAACTTCCATCATCCAAGTCAATTTGTACATTTATTTTGGTAGTGGAAAAAAGCTGCACACAGTCTGTTTCTCATATAATTTTGAACATACAGTCATTTGTTTGAAAACACCTTCCATATGTAAACCTCCAAAGAGCTGGGTAGCAAAGATGCTTGTTTTTGAAAGCTGGCTTTTAATAAAATAAGCTGTGGCCATTTTAGGCAACATTTTGCTCCACACGATAAAGTAAGAAACGTGCAAATTTTATAACCTGGGAAAAAAACTGTAATTGGTGCACAGGTAAGGGTCAGCTATTTACTGAGAAGTCACTTGGTTTGCATAACAAAGTAACTGGACTAAACCATTATTGTTCAGCTCTGCACAGGTGCAGTTTGTTGTAACTTTTAGGTCATACAGTATGTACTTTCCAATTTTTTGCTGCCAATTCTCCATTTCTACATTAATAAAATGCAACATCATAAAGCAGCCCTGAACTGATCACATCGTATTGTCAACATATGTTTTATCGATATAAAAGAATATATTTATGCATAGTACAACATAACCATACAGACTACCAAGCCATTAAGAGTTCCTGTGATGCATGTCAGCAGAGTCCTAAGGACCCCAAAGACAAGTGGTACCCCAACTGTAAGATTCCTATGAGGAATTCTCTTACCCCATCCCCAACTCCCGTGAATCAACCAGACCTCTCCCACATTACCTTAGTCCTTGAAGTCCACAGGACAACCTCTGTCCCTTTCATCCCCAGATGTCCTGCACTTCTCAGAATATGACCTTTTGCTTACTATTTATCTAACTATGCCAGAGTCTCACCCTGCTCTGCCCCTCTCTGTCTTGCTGACACCAGGGACCTTCTCCTTCATCCCATGTAGCACCTTTTCTCATCTTTGCACCTTAGCTCATTCCTATAACTTGTTAATGGGTTTGAAAGATCTGGTAAGTCATGTCTGGATTTTATCTTAAATTGACGTTGAACAAGTTATTTAAACTCGGGGCTGGAATCAGTGTTTTGTTATAATTGATTGTAGATGATATTGAATTGTGAACATTGATTCTGCATTGTTCGCTTTTTATAATCTTAGTAAAGAAACTGATGAGTAATAATAATCTTTTATTATTATTGTTATTTAAACTAAAATAAATTAAAATGCCATCAAGATTATTTTTGCATTATTTGATCAATATGCCAGGATGAGAAAAAGTACAGTGAATGAAAGGAGCTAGTGTTAGAACAAATGTTACATGTGGCAAATCTAGAATTAATTTAACAAATGCTAGCAGCTGACATGATCTAAGAACACAAGGCAGAACAAAATGAATGAATGGCATTGCAATTTCTCATCTGTAGCTATGTTTGGTGAAGTGGCATAGCCATGAATTTTCTTCATCATACTTCTAAGATTGTGTTGTGTGCTTTTCTTCCCTTTTAAGAAGAATTCACTAGTAAATATATCAAGCAGGACTCATTCATTTTAAGAAGATTAAATCAGGGATCATTAATGCTTAGAAATATAGCCCAAGAGAATATGGAAGAAGATGTGACTATTTAAATAGGTGATTTGTGCAATCCTTCATTATATTTCAGTAGTGATCATTACTATGCATGGTGCCTAGGAGTAATCCTTTTGAGAAGACCTCTTATCTAAGTTGGTGCAATAATTAAAATTATTTTGCATAAAATTACTGTATGCTAGGAACAATATCAGTTTTCTGTCATATACATTTTAAAAATTCAGGGCATGATATGGACAGGATTAAAGACTTTAATGTTTCCTAGGGATTATTGTGATCTCTGCATATTTACTTGAAAGTAAGTCCCACTGTGTTCAATAGTGTGTTTAGGAGTGAAATTAAGCTTCACCCATGACAATCAGTAAGAAATGCTGAAATCTGACTGTGTTGTTCTATAATATTTATACTTTTCATACCAAAAAAGAAAAATTGAAAGAAAGAAATTAATAAGATGTGTTGATTTTACTCAGGGTTTTTAATTATGTCTTCAGTTATTTGTTAAAGCAAGACTTACTCATAAGCCTAAAGTTATTTATTAAAATTCACAAATGGTTAGTAAATATGGCTTTGTCAGCCTTGTAATGTAAGAATGCTTGATAATTATATCAATAAATGAATACAGTTGAATTGTAGTTTGATGACTGAAGATATTTGTAACTGTAGCTGTGTTTGAGTTAAATTCTGCTCATAGACGGTGCTTTGTCTTCTTATCTATTTACATAAATATGGCTTGTGGTCATCTATCTTACACAATTGAGTAATTCAAAAGAATGCACAGAAACACATTTAAAATTCAGATCTCTTTCTGAAGTGCTCGTAGTTCTAAAAAACCAATAATATACTCCCCCCCCCCTTTATTTTCTATACTAGGGGTTAGGCTCATTGATGGAAGCTTTGTTTAAGCAATGAGCAAGAAAACAATATTAAAGTATATTTACCTTCCAAAAATCTTTGCAGCACTCTCCTGTTGCTTAGTTCTGTGAATAAGTTCTATGAGAATTTATTTGAAACAACAAACAGAAATTAGGAAATTAGATACTATCTTCTTGCAAAAGGAAGAAAGGGAGAAAAGAGGGGAGGAAAAAAACACAAAGGTATCAGATGCTTCTTTTTCTTGTTTCTTGGATAACTTTGGCTAAGAAAATTATTGCTGGTTAGTTAAAAATGTCAGGGAAAGTTTGCAGTCATTTGCAGTTATTGAATTTAGTATTTCATGTGTAATTTAACATATTGAATTCTCAATGGGTATTTTTCCTCTCTGAAAACCTAACCTGTATCTTTAAAACAAAGAAACAAACAAACTTAGAATACAGTACAGGCTCACCAGCTGTTAAGGGAAGAGGAGGTGCCAGGTCCAGTTACCCACATCATCCAATAGTACCACCTATTCTATACTTATTTCTTCTGTTTCTCAAGCCTGTGCTGTGCACGATAATGTCACTAAACTTACAGAATAAGTTAACATTGGGAGCTGTTCCATCCTTACCCTTCTTGACCTCTCAGCAGCTTTCAATACCATCAACCATGGTATCCTTTTGGGGCAACTCAGGGAGTTGGGGGTGGCAGCGTGGTTCTGTGCTGGTTCGCCTCCTTCCTCCAAGGTCAGTCCCAATCAATGTTGATAGGGAGCGAGAGATCTAGCCTGTGGCCCCTTCTTTGTGGGGTGCCGCAGGGTTCAGTACTCTCCCCACTCCTTTTTAACATCTACATGAAACTACTGGGTGAGATCATCTGCCACCATGGGGTGAGATATCATTAGTATGCAGATGATACCCAATTATACAGCTCCATCCTGGGTGATTGAAGTGATACTGTGACCACCCTTTCTCAGTGCCTGGAGGCTGTGGGGGTCTGGATGGGGAACAACAGAGTTCAGCTGAACCTTGGTAAGATGGAGTGGCTGTGGGTTGGGGGCTCCTCTTTATCCAGGAGTTTGCCATCTGTGGTTCTGGATGGGATTGCACTGCCCCAGACAGACCCAGTGCAGAATCTGGGGGTCCTCCTGGACTTATGACTCCTGCTTGAGGAGCAGGTGGCAGTTGTGGCTAGGAGGGCCTTTGCTCAGCTTCATGTTGTGTGGCAGTTACACCCTTTCCTGGATTGGGAGACCCTCCGGCCAGTCACTCCTGCTTTAGTCATCTCCTGTATAGACTATTGCAATGTGCTGTACATGGGGCCACCCTTGAAGAGTATCCGGAAGCTACAGCTGGTTTAAAATGAGGCCACGTGAGCAATTTTGGATGCCCCAAGGATGGCACATGTAACACGTTTGCTGCGGAAGCTGCATTGGGTGCCAGTTTGCTTCTGGGTCCCATTCAAGGTGTTGGTTATTACCTTTAAAGCCCTACATGGCATGGGTCCAGGTTACCTGAGGGACCATCTTATCCCCGTTACATCGACCCGTCCCACGCAGTCAGGCAGAGAAGGCATGTTGCAGACCCCGTCTATGAAAGAATGTAGGTTAGCGGGGCCCAGGAAGAGAGCCTTCTCTGCTGTTGCTCCTGCACTCTTCCCCCAGAGTTGAAGTGGGCCCCCACTCTCCCAGCCTTCCAGAAAGGGGTGAAGACCTGGCTCTGCCAACTCGCATGGGGCGTGAGGAGGAATATCAACCCTGGGGGTGGTTAGCACCCTGAAGATGCTCCCATAGATTAAGAACTTTTTAGATACCATCTATGCCTTGAAACATATTACTTATTTGAGAACATTGTTTTATTGTATTTTAAATTAGTATTTATGCTTGTTTTATTGTAAACTGCCCAGAGTTGCTCTTTGAATGAGATGGCCGGTGACTAAATTTGAAAAACAGGCAGGCAGGCAGGCAGGCAGTGTTTTGGGTAGTTCAGAGTGACACCACACCATTTCCAGAACCAGCTCATCCATGAGACAAGTAACCTATTAATTCTGGTTGTAACACAGAGGTAAACAAATTCAACAGCCAATAAACATTGCCAAAATGTTTCTTGATGCCTTCTCTGTTTTCCATTTTGCCATTTTTGTTATAATTCAGTCTTAACTCAGAAAGGCAGAGAGGAAAACCACATCAGCTAGTTTCTCCTTATTAGAGAGTCTTCTTTTATTGTCCTTGATTGTCACTATCCCTTCAGCAATCAACAAATATTAGCTGACATTGGCTTGGAGAGAGAAGGCTAGATTTTGTTAATATCACCATGAACTCAGGCACAACTATGGCGAATTCCTGCCAGCAGGGTCCATGGGTAAGGGGGAAGAATGACAAAACCACTGGCATCATGCAAGTTCACCCATTTTGTTTATCCCTTGTAATAGAGCCATGTTACATTACATTCTCCAGCCCAGCTAAGTCTTGGGTTCCTAGAGAGCAGCATTATGCCTCTCTTCAGCCATCTTCCTGCAATCATTTTTATAGAATACATGCAAAGAGATGCATTATACCAATTATATACGTTTCCAGCAAGGCTGGAAAACATGATCAAAATTGTGATGAATAGTATTTATTTAATAATTCTAAAGCTGATGTGCTGCATGACCATGTACTTTTATAGCAAACGAAGTCAGAAAAAATGGGGATAGACAGATCTTCTATAATTGCCAAATAGCTGTCTAAATTTGCTACTATAAATGTGTGTTGAGCAATACTGTATGCAAATAACTTTTTAAGTTATTTGGCAGAGAGAATAGTACTCCATATGTATTTAATTATGTATCATTTCATTTGGATATGCTTAGAGTGGTTAGTACTATATTGCCATGCTTTGTTGAAATCAGTGAGCTAATTTATCAATCAAGGATAGGGTCTAGTATAGTATAGTTCCATCATAAAAGCATCATTAACTCATACATAGAAATACTTAAATTTGCTAATTTAAAGGTCCAATGAATGAATCTCTCTCTCTCACACCACACACACACACACATGTTCTTAATTATTTAAAACCAACCTATTTTTATTTAAAAATAGTTTTCAGTGAAAAGTTCACTTGCAGACTTGAAGCGTTAGCATTAAGCCATTATTCTTCCATTAGCATCAACTGGATTAAAAAATATTAATAAAATTACATTTCCCAACAACAGGGAGCCCAAATGGAAACACTGCAGTGCAAATACTTTTGTATTCCATTACGAAAATATTTTCCCAGTTTTCCAGCACATTAACAAAGTGACAAATTACCCACCCATACTCTTTAAAACTATGATATGTTTAAATGACTCACATTTTTTTGTTTTTCAAGTCATAAGTCCATGCAACCATACTGCATGGTAGATAATTTTAGAAAAGCTGCTGAGTGTTAAAACAGATGTTTGTGGTCAACAATATAAGCAGTTTAATCTGCCCTACGGGAAGAGAAGACTAAAGTCCATGAAAGTTCCTGCCACAAGAAATCTGCTACAAGAAATACTCTTTAAGGTACCACAAAACTTTCCTTGATTTTCTTAATTTTATGGCAACAAACTAACCCCTTTGCCCCTCTGACATTTGATGTAAAGTGATATTTTTCCAGGTGTGTGCAGAAAACTAATAGTTAAGGTGATTCATGCAATAGCTGTATTGTAGTTGATTTGTTTGCAAAATGCTGTGTCCTTTTAAAACTGCATCCTAAGGTTCATGGTATTAAAAGAGTTAATAGCAAGGCATGCACACCTGTGTCAGACCTGCTGTTAGCCTTAGAGGCACTTTCTACTGTGCCTCAGCCAAGAGAATTATTCAGGCACTTTAAGACAGCAGGGGTATTGGCAGGCTTCCACCAAGAAACATGGCCATGTCAGTTCAGGAAGTGGAATTGGTGTGATAGTCTTCATAAAGCCAGAGCCTGTTTTAAAACTACCTGTGGTGCAAGCTGTTTTCAAGATGGCTGGGATGAAAATACAAGAAATGATACTTGAGTAATCTAAAGATGAAACATGAAAAACTACAACACTTTCCTCAGAATTGTACTTTATTATCTATAAATCCCTTAGCTACCCTAGAGCAGAAATTAATAACTAATTAAGGAAAATGGGCAATAATGTTGTAATTACTTTGACAGTCTGAGAGATAAAAACCAAAAATATGTCCTTGTGCTGCAATTGCCTAGCTTCCTTATCTGCATTACACAGTAATGTGGAAATAGGTGTTCCAACAGACATCACTGATGATGATGCCCCACTGCAGGATTTCCAGTTTCTGCCCTTTCAGAGCAAGACTCTTTGGAAAATATGACAGCAAATGGCTTGCATGTTCCTCCCTGCTCCCTGATTATATTTTAATTTTAACTAATATATTAGGAACTGTCCTGGGATCATCTTCATAGTGTGCTTGCTTTGCTAGCATGATTTCCCCTGGCATGTAAGGTTTTTTTTTAAAAAAAAGTGGGTTTGAACAAATATTAGAGTGGACACAAGTCACCCTTTCTATTTGAGATTATGAATGATCAAGGAATATATGAGACAAAACAGTGGTTTAATTATAGAAATTACCTCTTAACATTTGGAATGTACTGATGGGTTCTATACCTCCTATACTGATTCTTTATAATCTTGATTCATGGTGCTTTAAAATGCAATTTTCAAACCATCGGGTGACAAAATAGACATAAGCAGATCACTCTCCATTGTTTTGTTGATTAATGACTATTCTAGACAAAATGTCTGGAGAAAAATCAGCATTAATAAAAATGACTACTAAAGGACATTTCTGGGCTTCAAAGTACAACTGGTGGGAAAAGACATCCTATAGCTTCCCAACACATTTATAATTATCTGAGTGACAGAGAACAAAGGCGAGTAGACTTGCTTTATGAGTAGGAAATACCTTCTACAATGTGCCCACTGTGATCTGGTAATTTCATGCTTAAAAGCTCCCTGTGGAAAAGTAGTTAACTGCATCTGTTTGAAACCACTAACACAGCTCTGTTAAGGGATTTAACCACTGAAACTCTAATCATGGAAAAGCATGCAGTGACACTTTACTATTCAGCTTCCTCCCTCTTTCATAATGAAGAGAAGAAACAGAATTGCATGCTGCATATTTAAAACTGAATTTCAA